>NW_025932377.1:0-41792 GCF_000764305.2 Hyalella azteca
TGAGGACTGTTGCAATATACGTTTGAAGACTGTGTCTTGAGGACTGTTGCAATATACGTTTGAAGACTGTGTCTTGAGGACTGTTGCAATATACGTTTGATCGAAGACTGTGTCATGAAGGCTATTTCAATAAACGTTTGTAATATACGTTACTAATTAAGTGACAAATCTCTTCACATTATTACTGTCATTTACGTTTTTTATTATTTGTTAATAAGAGGATTGGAGTATATCAGGTTCCTAATCCAAGCTTTTGCTGATACAGAGCCTAATTAAAAAAAAGAAAATAAAAGAGATAAAAAGAACAGATGTTTAGTAAACGAGAAACAGCCATCACAATTTTGGACTCCAAATAATCTTTCTGAGATTTAGGCTCGGGCGCCTACAATCCACTTTGCCAGGTCGGAATAAACTCATTTTCTTTACTTGCATTTCATATCTGCAAAGTGCTTCATCACCAATAAGTTGCCATAAATGCACGAAGCAAACATGCCAATCTATTGAGCAAAGGTACGTCATCTTCCTCATTCATTTCTTCTTAAGTAAAACTTGGCAACGTTCAACCGACCCACAGTTGAAATAAAGAGAAAGTATATCAGCTCACTACAAGAAGGCCAATGCAATGTTGGAATGTAAAATTTGTGATGAATACGATTCAGACAAGCGCAAGCCGCTCTGCATGACCTGCGGCCACTCGTTTTGTTATTCCTGCATTTCTAGCATGACAAGTGATTTTGGAAAACAAAATTGCCCAAAATGCAACATACAAACATCTCAAGATTTCGACGATATGTTGGTCAACTACGCTTTAATCCCGTCTGAGAACAAACCTCGTCAGCGTTCCCAGTCCGCGGCATCGTGTCCTCAGCACAAGAAGGCGCTGGATTACCTGTGCGTGGACTGCACGGAACTCGTGTGCTTCAGATGCATTGGCGGCGCGCACGCCACGCACAGAGTTGATGCGATAGACGACCTGCTCAACGGGAAAGAAAGTGTTGATAAAACAATGGAAACAATACAGACCAAGATGCAGCATAAGCTTTTGGGCTTGAATAATTTGGTCTTAGTATTTAATGGCATTTCGAGTTGGATTGATGATGTTATCAAGCTAAAAAATGATTTGGATGGCTGGAAAAAGGCGCTGCTAGTCCAGAGAACTTCTGCGAACGAAGACATTCAGGTCTGGGAGGATTTGGTCTCCAATGCCGACCAGGAAAAGAGACTTAAGTCCATGGAAATTCTACGTCGCCTCAAATTAGAGCCTGCAGTATATTCAAGTCTACCTCTAATCAACGCTAGGCTGTGGGCAGTTTTCAAGAAGTGCAATTCGTTAGAGGTGAGTGAATTTGTGTAGAGAATTTTACTACGCAGTATGCTAGCCTCTTTTAGGGAGGTTTGTACAATTGAAGGACTTTGAATCATAAAATATTTTCTCACCCAGGACTGCTTCGCAACTCCAGCATCATTAATGAATAAATATTATTTGATTTAAAGTCCTTTAATCGTTCAAACCTTCCTAATTATAATACCAGAGGATTCGAATAGAAGCTAGTGTACTGTGTAGAATAATTCCCTGCGATTGTTTATGCATTCTGAATGACCTCCGCTTAATAAAAATGGCAATGGTAGCGAGCTGGCTTCGCGTAGTTGACGTAATGGCTTGAACTAGAGCGCTAAAGAAAGGCGTTCTAGACGAGCTAAACATTTACTTAATTCAAAGTGGATGAATGTGAACACAAAAATTATAGCCTCTAGATACCCATAATTTTCAAATTAAATATTTAATACCGTCTGAAAAGTTTGGGTTACAAAGAGCAAATTCTAATAAATAAATCCACTTGTGAGCTACTTCAGAAAGTGAGTATACCTAGCTGTTGCCTGTACGTTTACGTGGAGTTCATAATATTAAATGTATAGATAGCGATAAATTTAAATGATTCGCATTCACAACACATTATGATAAATATGTTATGCTCTTACACTGCGATAAATTCACCAACTTACCTACAGACACCATCAAACCCGCATGAGCTCATGCCGCACGGACAAGTTTGGACAATCACAAACTACGATGAAGGCGAGCGAGCTGTCACGAGCCTGCTGAACAAAAGGAAGAGCAATCATCTCGTAGTGATGTCCCTCCACATGGACCCCATCCCGCTGCTCAGTGAGCTTCTGGAACGACTTGTTTCCAACGACACCGGCGACGTGAGCTTGGTCAACCTGGCCTCCTTCTGGAGGCCCGCAAATCAACTGGAAGCAAATTTGGGAGCAATCATCACCAAGTTTGGGTAGGTTGGGTTCAACCTTACATTGCAATAAGTCTCACAAAACAAAAATCTGACAAAATTGTTAATTAACTTAACTTAAATTTAAACTTAAAACTTAAAGCAAATATATAGATGAAAGTCTGACAAATCTTTCGTGCAACTGATTCGAGGCAGCTTCTACTTCAGACTTACAAATTCTCCTTTTAGTGTTGTCTTTTATTTAGAAGTAAACATAGAGAAAAATAGTAATTCCAATCTTGTAGATTTATTTAAGAATTCGATTTGTTTATAGAAAATTTGTCCAGACACCGTAATTTTTCCTCAGCAAAACTTTCGCATTACTTTACCTGAGTTACTTCCCGAACTCTGTTTTTTGACCACCTTAAGCGCTGATTTTTTAACTGCGAACTTTACTTCCTATCTACTTCAATCTCAAACAATTTCCTATTGAAGAATAACTATTATTATAAGTGAAATTTGGGAAAAGGAAAAAAATTTTAGATGAGGTCAGAAGTAACTAAGTTTTCACCGCCGCATACCGAGAATGCGAAAATGCAAGAATAATTGAAATTCGAAAATTTATTTACGTATACGTATAGTGTATGAATAAAATATATTATATATTCCCAGAGCGTAAGAAATATATGGCACTTACAGTCGTTTATTTAGAGTCTTCATTATTGAGTGTATTATTTCTCTTCTTGAAATCTGTCATAGTTATTGCACATTCCTTCCAGATTGGGCAGAAACTGCCAACTTTTGGTGGAAAGCTGTTCATAAGAAATTTAAAATTATCTTTTTAATTTCACCAAAACAGCGTCACTAATGAGGCCTTGCAATTTATTATTCACGAATAATTCCTTAGCAATTAAGGACAGCCAATGTTCGTATTTTGAGATGCGTTCACTTCACTTCTCCTGCGGTGACAGATGCTGGCTCAGCGCCGTGTACGGCTCGCCTGACCAAGTCCTGGACTACACGAGGCAGCGTCAGCGGGAACCCCGCCGGTTCGGCGTACGGTTCACTTGTTATCAAGACCGTGATTTCTGTCAACAAAATAAACTTCCTGCATGTGGTAAGTATGCATTGCCTATCTCGTGTTTTTTTGTTATGGCAGCGTGCAATTGATTGAAAAACTCCATTGCAGCATCAGCTTAAAATGTTGCTTTGTTTAAAAAATAGTATGGAAGTTACATCTCTGCAGGTAAATCAGTGACTGATGGCAGCTCAAAACCTATTTTAACTTCAAGCATTTTTATGAAACAGCAAAAATAAATTTCTTGTTCATGATTTCAATGCAATAAAAAACACGACTCGTGTTCCTGCCCTCCAACCAATAAATTTTTTTTCTATTATATATAACAGTTTTTAAGAAACAATGGCGTTTCAATTTACCCTGTTCATAGAACAGGGTAATTGCACTAATTCTTTGTGACGTGAATGTGAGGGTAATATCAACTGTAGTAATTTTTCCATACCTCATCGCCAACAATATTTATATGACATTAAAATTCATTTTCTGAGTCTATCATACATAATAAGATCCTTCTAAAATCTAAATTGTCAAATCTTCCTTATTCCGAATGAATTTAACTGCTAATAATTTTTTACTCGGGATAAAAATCAGTGTGATAAAAATAAATTATAAGTTGCATAAGTTATCGTAAGATAAATGCCAAATTCCAAGATTTGTTATTATTAATTACTGGTAACTCGTAGAATGATGATAAAAGATTTTTATTTTAAAAGAAAATTCATCCTCCCAATGGTGAAACAAATAATATTCATTCAAAAACAATAATATGAAAATGTTATTGTTTAATATCGAATCACTCGTCAAAAAAATTGACAAAAATTGTTTTGAAATAAATGCATATCTTGTCTGACTGATTTGATATTTGGTGAACAGACGATGTTTGCTGCGTCAATTAAGGGAGTGCCGAACGACCTTGGCACTACACTGAAGGACCTCGGATGGCAAATAATCCGCTGGCACTTCCCTGACTTGCAAGACGACGACCTGGGCTGGGTCTCATGCATACTAGAACCCTTTAAAGATTGCAGGTGCGCATGAGAGAGCTAGGAATAAAGTCAGTACATCAGTACATCAAGGCCCTACGGATGCAAATTGGGACAACTACCAATTCCACTCTAACCAGCTTTAGCGCTGGTCTTTGAGAAATAATATTTTCCGTGACTCGTGTTCAATTATTTTTATTTCGGATCATCTGTCCGTTTAACAACCTCATTAGGCCGCTAATTTCATACATTTTCTATGAATCACCACTGAAGTAAGCGAATACAAAAATCGTATAAATCAATGGTTGAATTTGGCACAATCGCGAGTGAAGAATGCTTGGAAGTATCAAAACCAACACATCATCAGATAAAGAACGACTCTTCGTAACGTAACCAATAATACGGAAGAAGCATCATAAAAACTATGATATATGTGTTGACTACTTCCACAATTTGGAAAAGTTGTAATAATAAGATTTTTACTTCATGTAAGTTTAGTTTAGTTCAGTGGCCAAATGTTTACTAGCGCTTCAGCTATTTAGCTATCTCGCACCGAAAGTCAAGATGAACATCACCATAGAGGTGGAAGGTCTCAATTATTCATCACCCACAAGGGGCGGAAGGTCTCAGATGTCCAGCCCGCTGAAGCTGGCTCGAAAGAAGCAGCGTTAGCATCTCAAAGGGACGAAGTGACAAGGAGGGACAGGTGAAAACAACAGAAACGAAGACATTTGAACAAGAGGTCGCTTACACGGGACGTCGGCCGCCCGCACGAGAGAGACAGAGAAGGGAAATGTAAAGAATCCTACCTACATAATAATAACTTAACCCCACAACTGAGACCTACAGTCAGACACCGCGAGCTCAGCGGTGGGGCGCTCAGGAACAATCCCCCTAGGAACGCGAAATCCCATAGGACTTCTGACGCGCACAGACACCCGTCAGAAATCCCCCCTGAGGGGTTACTTCATGTAATAAAAATGATCCCAAAACTTAAAGGGAATTTATTGCTTTTTGAATATTTTCTCCCCTAATTGTAGGTATTAGATTTGCATTAATTGGAAGCGATTGGCTTGTTACTAACTAGCATACTTTCATCTTCCAGTCATATATCTCAGTGCATTAAAGCGCGCCTGCTCTCATCTCGAGGGTATATATACGCCTCTCTCACATGCGAACATTAATCTTATTTGCTCATTCTTCTGACAATTTCAAATAGAGAGTCATTGACTTAAAACCTGTTCTTAATATGAGACATTCAACATACATTCCTAATGTTTTCTCTGTCGAATTCCACCCTAGCTTCAGTCTGGTCATCCCGAGAGACCGCCTCACCGGGCCGGGCAGTGGGCGGCTTGTTGAGATGTTGCCCAACGCAAAATACATTTACTGCGACCCGCGCCCTACACTTCCGACCTCTTCTTCTACACAAACATCGACGTCGGCTGAAGATGCGGTGACGCAAGGGTGCCTTTCACGAGCAAAATTCACCGAATTATCCACCGACATAATCCTTCAGTGGGTGAATAATGCGGCGAGTAAGTAAGAGCCAGACTCTGGTAAACCAAGCCTTATGTTTGCTTGCATATGTTCCAAGCATACGCAATACATTGGTTTTAATGGTGCAACCATTGTTGGACTAGCATCGTCAATAATGAACAGGTAATTATTCATAGACCAAGAAGTCGTGTGCCGCTTGCTAGCTCGATCATTTTAAATATTCGAAATCTGGCTCAAACGAACTTAGGGATAATGAACGATAATAAATTTCAATTGCATCTTCTCTAGTTTCAAATCCTATCAGAAATCATTTGATAATCTGACATCAGCACATCCCTGTTTTGATTAAACTCTTCTGGTAAAATAAATTTGTGTTACGAGACAAATGTTCTGAATAAAAAATTGAATCTTATCAGGTGAAAGAAGATTATTACCTTCAATATGAGATTCATATTAATTTGAAACGTGTAAAACCTATATAGATCCTTTGTGACCGAAAGTATGAGGCTGTAGGGATCTTAGCTGAATATTCAGGTGTACTGTGGGAAACAGAGGGAGAATAAGAACAATAGTAACTAATGCGTGGGACGTAGAATAAGTTAAGGTGTTGACGTTCCCGTAGCAGTGTAAGAATTCAGAGCAGACTTGCTGTGGGACCAAAGCAAGGACTAGTTTAGTGAATTCGGACAACTGCAGAGGTATGTGTAGCTATCGATATTTATCAATATTGTATTTATTTGGTGTGTTAATACTATGTGAGATATCTAGTAGGGAATTACCCGACTAATTGCAAATTTGATTTTGTTCATGTAGGGAGAAGTCAACCCAGATAGAAGATACAAGAAGCTATCAAAAAGATTCAGTGCTGTGCATATATAATCTGTTACTGTGTTGTGAGGAACCTCTACTGTGCTGTGCCCTAGCTTATGCAAGAAGATAGTTCTGTACCCTATAACGATGCCCATATGTTCACGTTATCTTTGTTCAATGTTCTTAATTTAAGTGTTCACTTTTCATTAATATTAAAATAATTGTGTTAAATCGAGATCATTATTTAACCTCGGCTCGAAAGATCATTACATAGGCAGTATACTTTCAATCGTGTGCCCAATGTAATTTGTTAATGGATTAGTCACACTGGTATGGAAGATGTGAATTCGGTTTTTGATGATTTTTGGGTTCTAGGAAGATTTTCTGTTGATGTAATGTCAACTTTGTTTAAAACTTATTAGAAATAAATGAGCAAGTTTCTCCTCAAGTCCCAGTGATCACATGCGATGATTTTTTCGCATTCACGTGGGTTTTGATAAGATTGTCTATTAAATTGTTTCAGAACTAAACGTTTGCTTCTTCGCTACCTTTGAATAAGCCAGAAATCGACCAAGAATATGGGATATTTTTTGACCCTGACGCCAGGTAGTTCGTTAACTAAACCTGCTCACGCCATCCCGCTGCAGTCACTTCTGACATGTCTTCTGACAATATGTCTTATATCGCATCACAATGTAGTTACAACTATTCAGGTGAAACTGGAAGCGCTGGTAGCAAACGTGCATCAGGTTACTAAATGTGAACAGACTGAGGGTTAGAACGAGGCCGAATCTGATGAATCGGATTCGGATAATTTGATTATTCAGAAGAATCTGATAACTTAATTTCTCTCTGCCTTAAGAGCAGTGCTTATAGCTGAAAAGGGGTTGTTAAGCATTTGGAATACTAAATCCGGATCTGCTGAGCGTCTGACGTCTCTGTGCGTATTACTGTGTGTGATTAGATAGCGGAGGAATGGAGGTAATATTACTTTTAAAACTTAACGGAACTGCTACAGCCTCGCACTTTGGGCTCCTTTTTAGAACTTCAATTTTTTTCCGACTCCATTAGTTGTGTTAATAAGACATGGTGTATTTTCGATAATGGCGGCACTTCCAGTAAACTGCCGAGATCTTCATAATTTTTGGCATTTCTAACTACACAGAATCCGAATTCAGGAGCTAATAATGCCTCGGGTAAATCTATTTAGATTTTCTTCGTCAATAGACACAACTGTCATCACTTCACCGCAGAAGAACAGTCTAATTTTCGCAGAAGAAGATAAATGTTTTTCATTTTTTCGATGGAGTTTCTTGCAAAACCTTAAGAGGGATCCCAGAACGTGTGTTGCAACTAACCAGTGGAGACACCGCTGGCCCGAGTATCATGGATACCACGACCCGCTCCTTGATTGCCTTATTCTTTACGCTGACTCTTGTGCCTGATGAAGACGTGCTGCGGGAGAGGAGGGTTGCGGATTATTGATATGAGATATCATCACGCTCCAATACCTTATTGAACGTACACCAGGTGCACGCACTCCACACATGAAAGCGAGTTTTCAGATGACCTGCTTAAAGAAGATGATGAAGACCGATGTTGAGGGCTTGAAGAATTCACTGCCGGCCCAAAAAAGTGTCTACAGAGCAAGATCTCCAGGCATCGGATGCCCCGATCAGCAGAATTGATGCTTACAACCGACATGAGTTCGAGGAAATGCTTAGACGTTAAAAATTTAAAGCGCCATATATAAAAATATCTGATGTCATAGCGAGACTAAATTCAGCTAGCAGGAAATGTGACTCGTTAGAACTAAGTAAATAAATTTTCCGGCAGACACTGTCTATGTGCTAGCAATGGCGCATTCACCATGAATAATCAAAAGCGTAAATTAATCTTGATATACATAAACCGGCAATATATCAGTATCTATTTGATGACGAAATAAATATGGCTGGATCGTTCATTTTACTAAAACGGCAGACCAGTAACACCTGCTGCCAGACAACAGATGCGCTAGTTAGACACACGTATAAACCTTCCGTGAGATCATGGGCGTATATAGTAGACTCATGAAACAGAACTGTAATGTCTAAGCTGGGAATTGGGCAACTATAACAGCCTAGCGCCGAAGATCATCGCAATTATCACAGCAGCTGGGACAAGAATAAGCAAATAATTGCTCTAGTTTTGGTGCTCTTGCCCACTAGGCCACCTCCGACGAGTAGGGATTATCGACAATTACTCATGCCAATGCGTGTATTACAGCACCATTATTTAAATAATATTTTGGTAAGTGCATATTCGAATCTAAGGCAAGCTTACTTGCTTTTATAATATGAATATGAGGATTAGTTTTGTTATTAGAACGCATTTAAAGAACAAATGCAGACCACACTTAATTGGCGAGTGTTTTGCTTACTTTTATTACAATCAATTTTATTCTAAGCAAATCAGATGTGGTCAATAATGTTACGGATTTAAATATTAGTTTTAACGGTCAATTGTCAGCGACGTGGAGCTGCAGAGGGGCGGCAATGACAAGCAGCGAGCTTATTGAATGAACGTCATGCAGCGCAGGCGGTAGTGGCCCCGAAGGGACCGTCTCCAAGGCAGTGGTTGCCGATTATAAGTTTGTAAGTCACCTATTGGCATTATCTGTTATTAAACTTAGCTTTAATGGATGAACAAAAACCCTGATTGCCCTAAATTTTCGCGGGCATTCGATACTCTGGTGAGTTAAAACTAATATATAAAAATTTAGTATTCTATATCGAATTCGTGAATTATAATTAATATTCAAAGAATCGGTTGAGAATGGCTACTGATATCGTTCCTATATGATGGTCTTGGTGAGTTGATCATGTTGAACCGTTCATGCTCGAAACACAGGATTGACTTTGATCAAATTAATCGACACTGAGTTCACAATACTCTGGTTTGATCCTAATAATAGGCTTATCCCATCAGCTCAGGCCATATAGTTAGTTAGTTTAGCGGCCAAATGTTTACTAGCGTTTCAGCTATTAGATAGCTTCAGCGCTTCAGCTATCTCGCACCGAAAGTCAAGATGAACATCACCGAAGAGGTGGAAGGTCTCAGTTATCGAAAGTTTCTCAAGTTAAAAATTGTTCATCACCCACAAGGGGCGGAAGGTTTCAACTGTACGGCCCGCTGAAGCTGGCCCAAAGGAAGCAACGTTAACATCTCAAAGAGACGAAGTGACAAGGAGGGACAGGTGAAAAGCATCGGAAACGAAGACACTCGAACAAGAGGTCGTTTACACGGGACGTCTGTCGCCCGCACGAGAGAGACAGAGAAGGGAAATGTAAGGAATCCTGCCTACATAGTAACTTAATGTAAGGAATCCTGCCTACATAATAACTTAATGTAAGGAATCCTACCTANAATGTAAGGAATCCTACCTACATAATAACTTAATGTAAGGAATCCTGCCTACATAATAACTTAATGTAAGGAATCCTAACTACATAATAACTTAATGTAAGGAATCCTACTTACATAATAACTTACCCCCACAACTGAGACCCGCAGTCAGACACCGCGAGCTCAGCGGTGGGGCGCTCAGGAACAATCCCCCTAGGAGCGTGAAATCCCATAGGACTTCTGACGAGCACAGACTCGTGTCAGAAGTTTCCCCAGAGAGGTCAGGCCAAATTAATTTTAGTCAAATTTTCGAATATAAATAAAGGAATTTCTTGGTGTCGCAGATCATGAATGAAAGCAGCAATTTCAGAAAAATGGTTATTTGCATTTTACACTGGTATTCGTAAGGTAGTTTGGTCGAAAATAACTTCTACTTGCATTTATCAACTTGGAAGTGATATAATTTTAATTGCGATGCACGTAGAGGCTGTAGCTGTTATACTCAATTCATCAGCAATATAAACGCTACTGTGCTGCTCTCGTCGGCAAGATTGCGATGCAATGAATGTGGCTGAAGACGATGGCAGACGATACGAAAGCAACGTGTAGACGATTTTCTTAGAATATGTTACGAATTGGATGACTACCATATTTATTCTGCTCTTTTGGCATAAACGAACTTTTTCCTGATGTTCAATGTTATGATGTACCTCAACAATCCATTTTACCTGAACATAATTGAAGAATATGTAGAGCTTGCACAAAGATTATTTAATTAATTCCTTCAGTCCAGAGTTTTGTGTCGCAAATTTGTGTCCGGTTGAGAAAATGTTTTAAAGAGTCGATTAGGGCTGAGAAAGAAAAAAAGTTGAAAAAGATTCCTTCAAATACTTTTTTATCAATATAAATAATGGTCCAATTATGTTATTTGAGACACTTAAGATACTTTGGGATAAGATACATTCTGATTTGCAGCTGACGGGCTCAAGCTGCGTGGTAAGCCCTGGACAGTCACTAACAATGATGAAGGAGAGCAAACTGTCGCATCCCTCATCAAGCCGTGGACAGCCACCTTCTTGTGACCAACCACACTCGCCCCACAAGGCGGCTGCCTGAGCTTATGTCCCGCCTCGCCGCCCACGACGCCGTCGACATCAGCCTGCTGCCCCTGGACTCCTGCTGGAGGCCTGCAGGACAGTCAGATGGTGGCTTAGGAGCAACCATTAAAGATTTTAGGTAATTAAAGTAAATATTTATTCTTATAAGATTTTTAAAAGAAAAAACTGCGCACATGAAGATGTGACGTTCTCAAACAATTCTTAACAACGCTTAAAGTTTTTATTCGCTAGAAATCGTCATTGGATATAAGATAGATTATATCGTATGAATCTATCTTGGCGTGACACATATGTTGTGACACATATGTTCGAAATCGGCTGAGGGGACCGGAAGGGAGGGGGGAGGAGGGCAGGCCCAACAAAATTGATGGAGCAGTAAGTTGCATGTTCGAAACCCGAAACAAGCTGTGAAAATTCTGCGATGTTCAGCATCACAGACAGGTCTAATAGCCGGCCCTAACAGGCACCGGCTCCAGGCGGTACGTATACGGCTCTTGTGACCAGGTCTTGGCAGGCTTGAACGTCGTCGCCGCAACGCATAGACTCCGACTGCTGCGCGGAAAACTTGACGTATATAATCAAGGTTACTTGACACGTTTAAAGTCTAGGCTATTAGTGAGTTTGATACAATGTCTCGTCTCACTGAGTAGGATTTTTCCTATTCAAAGAAATTATTGAAAGCTGTAAGCCATTTTAACCGTTCGAAATAGATTTACGTTATTTATTGAGATGAAAGATGAGGAAACATTTTCCGAGATGTTATTTATATTGCTATAGAATAAATATTATTCTGGTTGTAGCTCATCAATCATCCTCGGTGTTTTTTTTAACTTTTCAAAAATTTAGTTACATTTTTCGAAACAATATATTATATATCTAGTGATATATATAAGAAAACAAACTTTGCTGCGGGCAAGGACGGTTTCGTAATTTTAAGGATGGAAATAAATTGATCAGATTAACTATCGTGCCAAGAACCCCAAAATGAACCAATATAAAATAACAGAACAAAATGTCACAATGAATGATAACTTGTCAAATTTAATGTAAAATGAGATTTAATGTAAATTCTGTAAAAAATTAGGTTATTTGGCCGACGAAACAAGGAAGTCATGAAAAATAACTGAATCATTATATTATGCTTAGTAACTTAGTACCCAGGCGCTTATTAGTAGAATCATTCATTGATATTTGTCAAAGTTTGAGCTCCCGTTTCTCTGTATCTTGAACTTCTAATATAAGTACCATGAAATGCATATAAGCTTAATGTGAATTCAGCACATAGTGCTCGTTGTAATTTCATGGCGATTTTATGACGAATGCCGAATTTTTCAGCGCATTTTCTCATTTATGGAAAAAAAGGCGCTGTTGTGCTCGTCATGTCCGTCCGTCCGTCTGCCGTCCGTCCGTCCGACTTCACTTTTTCGTCACCGAGAAAATGCACTCTCTGTCACTCACTGCAGTAGGTACTGAGTTATATTTTTTTATTTTCACATATCATGGCTGCGATTGAACCGGGTCAGAATTGACAGGAGCAGCTGCCCCGATATAATTTTCGAACTTATAGAGGAATCGATAGCGAAGTTCAGAAGTTTCAATTCGCTACGGATTCCATCAAAATATCAACAGAATGTGCTTCGGCATTGGTAGGATATCGATAATTATTCAGACAACATTCTATTTCCCTCACGACACTGCGAAAATTCATTCTTTTTTCCAATTTCAATTTTTTTTAAACCCTTCATCTACCAATTTGTAACTCGCGTTACGAGGCCTTAATTTAGATCCGAATATCATCTACGACGGTTAACGTATCCGTAAATGAATGCTCTAAATTTTTGCTAGATTAATCATTTTGCAAGCGAATATAAAAATAATTCAAGGAATAGAGATCATGTAAAATCAGCCTACATTGAACTACTCTGAAAAAAGACATTAAACTAATATTTATTTCATAAATGAATAATTGATACTTTTTTAAATTAGAGGTATAATCGAAGAAACATTTTTAACTAAACTAGTTGCATTTGTTCAGATGCTAGAGTGCAACCTATCTGCATCAGAGGAACGATGACCATTGCGGTATCTCTCAAGTTCGGCGTTCATATAGGCAAGCATGGTACACTCAAAATAATGGATGGCTCAGATTGCCCAAATAGAGACACACTTTCAGCAAGTAGCACTGATGCGCCCTCTTGCTGGACCAAACTCTGTCACAATGACCCACAAATGGGCAAAAAAGGCATCGCTATTTGGACAAAGTCTCATCATTCCCCTGCGTGTAATGAACTGCAGGAAAGATCTCGTGTTGTTTTTAGTTGTAGGCAAAACTGTAATTATTGGATTTTATTTGTATTCATGCCGTTATATTTTCCTAAGTTTTACTCCTAACTTCATATTGTTAGATTAGTCTTTTCATTATTTGCTTGACATAATTAAATGTTTCTATTGTGAAGCACAGTCGAATGCAACGCCAAGAATCTTCAACAGATTACATTTCACATTCATCGTCTAAGCGAGAGAATTTTATTATTGATAATCTAGAGCCGTAAAAGCAAACTAGCCAATGTGTTGGTATCATATCATAACTTAGTGTGGCGGTTGGTCCTATAACTAGCGTATGTGTTAGTAAAATATCATAACTTAGTGTACCACCGTGACACCACCTGTCCAATCCTATCATATGCACTCCTAACTAGCTAGTTTCATATTGAAAATCTCAGCCATTCAGAAGCAAATGCTTAGCTAAACATAAAATAAGATGCCGCCAGTTTATATTTTTATTTGTGTTCAGGTAAATTGAATCTATTTCAACAAATGTCCCTCAGTCACATTGCTTACACTGGAAATGACTGAGATTGACATTGTTAAAGCTACCTAGGCCTATAGTTTGCTGAGCTACTTAGTAGGTACTTGAAGTTCAGCCTGCAGTCTGCAGATATTAATTGGGACAGAAATTTAAACTATTATTTGGGATTTATTTCTGTGCTGAGAACAGTAATTGTTTTCAATTATTATGAGAATAACTGCAGTATTACTTCACCTAATTTTTTTCAAATTTCTAGTTCCTGGCTGCCAGTTGGGGAAGCGTGAAGCGTCCAAGGAAGCTCAACGCAGCAATGCAGAATTCCCGCAGATATTCAAGCCAGGCCTCGCTACAAAGTCTAATGAATTGCTGTGTACTAAGGTAAAGCGTGAATTTTAAACAAAAAAAAACTTCTAAATAATTTCCTATCATAATGTAGCAATCTGATGACACAATTTTTCAGTAAAACAACGCAGTAATGGAATAATTTGTTTTGAAATGTGATTGTGTTGTGGATTTAAAAATATTAGTGAAGTATCCAATATGAATATGCTGGTTTCAAATCGTGCAATGTGTTTAGCTTTGACATGATATATCATTGGTGATTGATGATCTTTGTGAAGTCTGATTCAATATTATTTGCAGACTCTCTTGATTTGTTACCCTATTAAATATTGACAATTCCATTCGAAGAATATTTATTTTAATAAAATGCAAATTCTGTGCAGGCTTGCATATTGGCACTTGAAACCCTGGTAGTATCAATGACATAATTAAGAAAAAATTTGTAACAATTTTTATTTTTTGTCACGTAACTAATTCCTCTTATTTTGTTAAATGGCCTCTGTGCAGTGCTGAAACTTGTTGGCATCAATTTATTAAAATTCATATTATGTGCTTCAGTTTAATGAATTTCGTTTGAATGTTCCTATAGTTTCTAAATTCCAAGCACTGATGGCTATTGTGTTGATCCAATTCTTGTTGTTAATTTTGGATGGCATTTCAGAGCTGCGTGAGGCAGAAGGCCATATTATGACCTTGTGGGAGCAGCCCCACGTTGAAGCTGGACTGGAGGCTGCAGCAACCCATCGTTAGAATTGTCAGCTGTTGTCCAGGCGAGTAAGTACCTACACTACATTGTAATAATTGATGGGTCTTTCTTGAAGTTTGAAATTCATTCTGTTCATTCATAATTATTGCTTGATTTTCAGGTTTGATTCTAATAATTCATCTGATTGATAAATGCAATGAGTAACAATTTTTTATTTTACATGAAGTAATAAAGAAGAAAATTGCATCAAAACAAGATTGAAATTTACAATATTTCATCCTAAATTTTTTTTTCTGTGTACATGGAATGTAAAGGACGGAAATGTGTTAAGACAGAAAGTTTCATTTGCTTGTACCTTAGTAGTTCAACAAGTTCAATTTTTTGTTTATGGAGTTTCGCTGGTTTCAACTCATCTTATGCTCCTTGCTATATTGTTGCTTATTTTTATCAGTGTTTCTGTCTTGCAGGCCTTTTTGACAGCACAACTGTGGATAATCTGGGCCTGCCTTTCCTCCCCAACGGCCCTCCTCTTCTCGGTGAGATAGCCCCGTGGACTGGGGCGACCTAACTGGCGTCGAACTCATCCACCACCCCTTCCCTGTGGCTACTCTTCTACGTCTGCCTCCAGAGGCACCGCTGTGCGTGCATGCGTGACAACCTCGTACAACACTGACAGCATTATCGCAACCATGAATAGACGATACCTTGAAGAACATCATGAACATGTATGAAAAATGTTGGTTTATTTTGAAAACTACGGGGCCTAGTTGGCATACGGTGACTGTAGAATTGTAGTTCTGTTGATAAATTGCATTGTATTCAATTACAAATTGCTGGCATGGGGTGAAATATATTGTTCAGAAGTGTCGTCTCGTCACCAAGCTGGAAATAATTAAATGGTATCCAATTACGCATTGCTGGCACGTGGTGCAAGATAATGATAAATTTTAAATCGGTGAAATAGCACTCAGCTGTTGTAAATACCTGTATTTCGTATTTTAAAAAAAATTTCCAATGTCGAGATAAAGTGGCTTGCATCAGTTCTTCTCGTTTGTTGAATGTAGTGTCTAGTAAACGTGATAGCTCATGCTGCATTCTTTGGTATTAGATTAATAATCGAGTATGAATTTAACCATCAAATTTATATATTTATTTTATCAAATGTGTTTTTTAATCAACGCTTTACCTCATCGATTTTTATGAGGATTTCTCGATTTACAATTAATGTGTTGATAAAAATGCCAAATGAAAATCGGCCATAGCCCATTCTTATCTTGATTCAGAAATTAATTTGAAGCTGTTGAAACGTATTACCTTAACAGATAGGACGGGTGAGGTAACGCTGAACTTAGGTTGATATTAGTTCCTCGTATACGTTTCGATTTGAATGGAATAATTTTCCTTTCTTGCATCGAAATATAATATGATTTTCACTACTTCGGGTTCGGTTAATGGGGATTTGTGAATTTTGTGGTTAAGGAAGGAGATAACCCATCGTTTAATCTCGTTTATATGACTTATGATTGAAGACTTCTGCATTATTTATGTTTATCCTATTTTTACGCTTTGCTCTGTCCTTAGCATTATTGATGTGTGTATATTCAGTGTCTTAGCATGTTGCTGAGTTTTTGTCAGAAATAGTTGTACCAGAATATAGAATAATGTTCATAAATGTGTTATTTATTATTATTGAGAGTATGAATGATAAAGCCCTTAGCATATCATACTCTAAGCGGCGTTTCTACCTATCCATATTTTTTTTGCATAGGTGATGTAAATGTGTTAAAAATTAATAATAAACGTTTAATTGCGTGGACAGAATTCTTTAGTTATCCCCGAAAGAAAATGAAATAAGCCTGAAGATAGCAGGTATAGGGCAGCGATTGGGGCGTATCGGCAGTAAGTGAGCCGGAGCCCGGCAGGATTGATTCGTTGCAGCCGAGCGCCAGCGCCCAAATAAGGCCTTACGCAGAACGTTTTGAACACCTTAATAAGCGGACATCCTTGCTAGTTTCCTGCTTCCCTGATGCTTCTATCGTGCTCTTGGTTCAGCGCCGGCCCAGCTCCTACACTGCTTCTAATTTTGACTGGGGATCGCGTCATCACGACATAATGTCCGACTGGCCCCACTTACCGTGCAGGAAACTCGGGCTGGAAGGCCACGACTTAAACGATCAACGATACTGAATTATTCGCGTAATATACTCATGACGAGTCACAAAATATGCAAGTGAGTCATAAAAGTAGATCAAATTTGGGTAAGTGCTGGAGTTTCCTAATAAGGTCGAGCTAACAAATTTAAATCATTTTCGTAAATAATTATAACATGGCCATTTCCTCAAAAGTTGATCAGTTTTGAATAAAATTACCACAATGTTTGAAAATGAAAGCGTGTATATATCCGATATTCACAGAATATTTTCATTGAATTCTACCTAAATCAATATTTTAGCGAAATTATGAATACTTTATTTTACGGGAAACTAATGTAAAAACATCAACATAGCGGCGTCGTGAATCAATGTTCTCTGCAAACCAGGACTGCATTATACAAGAATTCATAAGTTCAAATGGAATAGAAGATATTACGACGAAGATGATTGGAGAATAAGGAAATGAAATTTACAGATATTTTGAGGAGGAAATGTATAACTGAATTCTCTCAAGTGAACATTCATGGCTGTAGCTATGTAGTTTATTTAGTGTATATGTGTGATGAATGAATTCCGTGTGTTCCTTCTTATTCAAAAGCCCAACTTTTGACATATTCTTGGTATTATAGCTTCATTCGTACACTGCAAGTGTCCAGGAATATGAAGCTATCATTATAAAGAAAGATTTAAGAAATTGAAGTATATGTAATTCAGAGAAAACGTATGGCGGAGTAACTCAAGTAGAATTATATGACCTTGACTGTCGCGATGCACGTCGCAGTAGCGACTTCTTCCTCATAGCCCTGGCGTCATAAAGTTATAATTATGAAAATTACGTTCTTAGGTTTGTAAAAAGTACGCGTGCATAGTTGAATGGAAGCTGAACAAATTCAAGCCTGGGTTTAGTTTAATAGTCAGCCAAATTTTTGCCAATAACCTTGCGGAACGAAAGTTCTTGCTCATGCATTTGACAGACATTGTTAAAAAAATGTTATTGAAAGGCATTGTTGAAGAAACTATAATCATTTGATGGTCCATTAGTCTTGTACCGCTCAGTCGCTGGCAGTTACGCAGCGCTGTTGGCAAACAAAGCTTTTTGCTGCCGTGCGAGAGCAACAAGCGGGACAGAAGAACAACCGCAGCAGCCTAAAATTTGTAAGCAAATAAATGAGTAAATAAACAAATAAAGTAATATATAAAATAAATGCAGATATAATATGTAATTAAATAAGTAAAATAGCCTTTTTCGATGGGATTTCTTAGTGATTTGCTTCTTCACTAAGACGTACCTATGAATAAAAACATGTGAACGACGCACGAATAAAGAATATGCAAACAACGTACGAAGGAAGAACATGTGAACAACGTACGGATAAAGAACATGATAACAGCGTACGAATAAAGCACATATGAACAACGCACGGATAAAGAACATGATAACAGCGTACGAATAAAGCACATATGAACAACGTACGGATAAAGAACATGATTACAGCGTACGAATAAAGCACATATGAACAACATTCGGATAAAGAACATGATTACAGCGTACGAATAAATAACCTATGAACAATGTACGAATATAAAACATGTGAATAACGTACGAATAAAGAACATATGAACAACGTACGAATAAAGAACGTATGAAAAACGTACGAATAAATAACATATGAACAAAGTAAGAATAAATAACCTATGAACAATGTACGAATATAAAACATGTGAACAACGTACGAATAAAGAACATATGAACAAACCTGGCTTATCAATTAATATTGCGGTACACGCTGGGGTACCCCGTATATATAATATATTTCAGTTGGCTATTATTAATTTAATTACAAGGAAGCAAAATGTGTAAGTAATGTAAAGTGACGAATGGAGCAGAGAAATACCAGCGAGCTTGATGAGCATGGGCAGGTGAAATTACAAAATTATTGCAGCCAATTGATTATGTCGCTCATGCCAAGCCCAAACATTTACTAAGATCAGTCACATTTAGTTTGTTTCCTTACCCTAAAAATCGTGATTTTTACCCCAAAATGACGAGAGTATCGATATGATTTAACTGTAAATGAATTGGAACTGGAAGAAATTAGTTTGCGACTGTATACTAAAATAATCAAATAATCAGACTACAATGAAACGTCGCACGGGCTGCGTGTACTCAAATTAGCTCGTGAAATTTACTGTTTTTCCACGCTAACGGCGTCAGAGGCTGATTTTAAATGGCAATATTTGAAAATTCGCTCAAATCAATTTTTGCGGGCCTCATTAAAAATACAGTCTTGAAATGCAGATAATAACACATCTATAAGTTTCATTTTCATTATAGACCCTGCTGAGTCTCAAAAACAATTGTAAGTCAGCCTACTTGATTTAGTTTGGTAAACGTGATTAGCAGAAGATGATAATCTTCTTTTGACAAAAAATATTTGTTCGAGTTGTATGAAATTTAATTTTTAATGCTTATTCTATACAAATAACAAAAAATAAATAACAATGAAAATTTGTTAAAATATTTAATCTACATTTTCAATCTCACCCTGAGCATTTTCCCTAAATATGCGTTATTAATATGAAAAAATTTCATTGTAATACGATGGAGTAACGAATTTAAATTATTTATCTTGAAGCGTAATCGTACATTTAGTGCGTTTTCCATACAATATTTAATAGATAGAAAATTATGAACAAATGACGAAGTTATCTTATCTAACGGGTGAATACCAGAGGTTAAAATCATACATTATGGTTAAAAATAAATTTAAGTATCATGGAAATAATATGTTTTATCAATGATGTTTAAGAAAATGCAAATTTAATATTTTGAATTATTTTTTTTTATTCATCAAATGCACATTGATGCAAAGGCTTTGAATGAACTTTCTGCTTCAGTGATGACAGTATGTATGCATTTCGTGAACTGCTTACCACAGCACCGAGACACAGATATGGTAATGATTAACTGTGTTAAAGTGCCACACGAGTTCCACACGCCTAACAAAGGATACGTTTTACATGTTTATTTTTTATCAGTAGTTTGATTCCATTCTTCATATGTCTTTTTTTAAGTCTTGTGTGACCAATACAGCGAAGCTTTTATTATATATTAAGTGATGATTTAATTATAACAGATCATGACGTGTCTCGATGATTGCAGTGAAGAGAATAAATATCTTGGGGGGACTCAAGTATTTGCAAGCTTCCCTTGCACTACGAGGTATTTACTTAACATACCCAGAGTGTTTAGGGACACACACCCAAGGCCATGCTGAAAGCACCACCTTTTGACGGCGACTATGCGCCGTCTACTAGCGACACCGAGACTTTAACTGAACTAATTCCCGGGGCTCGAACCCACGCCTAGCTCCTCCACCTCGGTGCCGCTCTACCGTCGTCACTGCGCATACAGCGGCCCTATAACCAATGCGCTACAGTGACGCGTAGATGATACTTGAAGTTTTTAATTGTGCCTAATGTTAGTGGTGCTTGTGCTCTAAACATTGTACTCGTCTCTCAGGAAATATTACATGACAAGGCTCATAAATGTGAAGACATATTGGTGGCTGGGGAGCAATGAAAATTTCCCCTAAGTAAGGTGGAACGAATGTAGGGCAACATGGGGCAGCACGCCCCCCCCCCTTTTTTTAAACTAAATTTTTGATGAAGTTCTAATTGATACGAGGTGGTTCTTTGTTTTGTTTACA
This sequence comes from Hyalella azteca, assembly GCF_000764305.2. NCBI lineage: Eukaryota > Metazoa > Arthropoda > Malacostraca > Amphipoda > Hyalellidae > Hyalella > Hyalella azteca. The sequence continues at coordinate 20,825 of NW_025932377.1, forward strand.
TTGGCTTAGGGCAAGGCGCCCACACTTGGTCCCTTTACCACAAATGCATATTTTTCGTTTAAAAATGAACACTTTACTGTTAAAAATAAGAAAATGTAATAAAAAATATGACATTCACTCATTTATTAACAACTCAAAAAATCATATACTTAACTTGAAAAAAATATACTCTTGACTTAAAAAAATCTATCACTGACGTGAAGGAAAATTTTCATTGACATAAAAATATATATCCTTGACTTGAAAAATATATTTTTGCGCTAAAAAATTCGTCCTAAACATGAAAAAATGTATCCTTGACTAGAAAAAATATATTTAGTTGATCAGAAAAACAATTTGTTCCAGTTTCGTCCATAATCCAGATATTATGTGCAGAGAATTCGCACCTAATCGTGATTTCAGCCAACACCATAAAAACTCATCAATTTTTGGCTCATTTGTGTTGGCTGAAATAAATTTTTGGCAAGGCAAGAGTCAATAACTCGATAAGGGGTCATAAATAAGCATATTTAGAAACTAAACCTGCTGCCTTGAGGCGGCAAATCAAAAATCATGCAATATGAAGTGTAATTTGTAATTCAAAAAGCTAGTCATCGTTTGAAAAGGTCATTGAGACAAATCTAATGATGTATAACACGAGACTTCACCATGGGCGTTTTGCCCCCGTGACACGCGTGGGCCCGTTGTCCCACTAGGTATCATTCCAATTTATATCGTGTCAACATTTTATTTTGAAAGCTAATAGTCTAAACTTGATCTCAAAATTATCTCTATAAATATTACTTTGAAAATATAATTCACAGTAATTTCAAAGCTTCATCAACAGTAATCGAAAAAATTTTATTTAGCAGCAAAAAATTTTTATCTGGACTAAAACAGTTATTCACAAATAACTTAATAACGCAAATACTTAGCAAAACGTAAATCCGTACACTTCATCCCAGAGAAACTGTCGCCCGGCGGTAGAGAACACGGACCAATATCTGCCATACTTAGCGAGAAACCCGCTATGGGCCCGTGACTTGCAGTGGGCTCGCTGCCCCATGTTACCCAATTTGTATATTTTTTAAAGTTCAGAAGGAGCCGTTCCCATCAATTGTGATATTAATGGTTTTACTTACGAATTGCTTGATTTTGGAGCTCAATGCAGTATTAGGGAAATAATTTCTAAAGAAATTAATAGTTAAAAAACTAACAGCACTCAATGTTGTACGCGTCAGGCGCTGCAGGTCGGGCGCAGTTATGCGTTGCTGTTGAACAGCGCAGCCTCGCGTAGCTGTGATACCGACCGAGCTTGAGGCGGGGGGTCCTGCCTGACTGTCGTGGTGGTGGTTGTTTTGCTGTTGTTGGTTGGTGGTTTTTCGCTCATTCTTATTGTTCTCAATATTTAATTCGGTGTATAATAATAACTAATTGATCAAGAAATATACTAACCATCTAATTTTTTTATATGCCTGAGCTGTTGCCTGATGAGAAGTAAAAATAATTTATTTTTCTAGTAAAGAAAAATCGTTATTTGAAAAATGATATTCTATGCAGCGATATTTGGACAATTTTCTATCATTTTTCTCTGGGTGTATTTTGCATCTGTAGCATATGACGTTATATTAATCAATTTAAGCGAGCAAAAAACGCTCGAATAAAACATTTTTATCGTTGACTGCATATAAGCTAACAAGACGCGTATATCGCTGAGAATAAAACATTTTTATCGTTGACTGCATATAAGCTAACAAGACGCGTATATGGCTGAGAATATTTCGACCCGAGCGCCGGGTGGCCGAGTGGGAAAACATTGCAGCATCGAGTTGGGGGTTTGAATCTGGATGTGAAAATACCGGTCGAAATCGGCGAGGTGGCCGGGTGGTTAAGAATCTGCTTCAGGCCAACGTGGCGTGTTAAAAGATGACAGCACTTTATTATTACGCTGATATTATGAACAATTTGTGGTTATACTAGAAACATTTCAAATGGAGTTGAAGTGAAACGAATGTGTAGCGAAGAAAAACATAATTATTTAGAGGTAGTTTGACGAAACAATTATGACTTAATAATAGTTAAAATGAATAAATGTATATAGTATAACATCACGTATAAACTTATATTATATTATACTAATTTTATTGATCTTTATATAATTAAAATCTCAAGTTGTTATCGTGACCGACAATAACTTGAGATCCCCTCGCTAAAAACAATCACCCCTGTTCACCACCTACCGTACATCCTCGTGCCTCAAGTGTTGTTCATATCAACAATTTGTTCATCAAGTTTACCTCATACTCATTCATAACCATGAACTATGCTTACTATGATAATTCACCGTACACTATTGTAGTACGGAGAAATGGTTCAGAAAATATGACCCCGGCAACGGTGCCCACATGGTTCATTTCAACGGGTAACTTGGGCTGGGTTTAGTCCGCCGCTAACGACCAGGTGGCAACAGCGCTGCATAACTGCGTCAGGCAGGAGCACAGGCCGCACATTTTGCCATAGGATTTGCCTGAGTTCTATCGTTTTAGTTTGCCTTATTAAAAAACGATAGATTTTTACTTACCGAATTATAATTATATATTATATTATAAGGACTATTTAATAGAGGCTCAAATATCAACAAGTCTGATCTTCAAAACTAAGATATACTCACCATAATGTATGTTATGTTGTTTATTAATTTATTATTGTTATTATCTGGGACGACGACGCAGTCTTTGGTGTGGGAGCGGAGCAACAGCGTCGCATGACCTGCGGCAAGACCGGTCATGTGTCCAATGCTCCTGAAAACCGCAAAATTCTCCATGAGAACTAACGTTAACGTTAAATTAAAACACCATAATTTAAAATTAAATTAAATAACACCATCATTTCACTTTTTAATGTTGAACGGCGAATGATCGATCCACAAACATTAATTATAACTTCGCAGGAGATGATCCATCCTGTTACGTGTTTCCGTATTACGATCAAATGCATATAGAACTACTATATTGTCAATAGTATGTCAGTGTAATGCCAGCAAGCCTTTATTCTTCAGTTGTATACCAGATTCCACCGAATATAGTTCCCCAAATCTCTAGTCTCGTCTCTGCCATCTTCCTCCTTTCATATATTTTATATATTTGCCGAGTCAATATTTGCCGAGGTGCAAAATGGTGACCAGATTGTCAATGTGCTTCAGAGCTTGATTCTACTGTTTTCTTTTAACCAGGTAGTGCCTCACCATCGGGTGGAAGTGTTGGATTTCAATGTAAAGGGAAAGAGAAGCAAGGTAGCTTAAAGTGAAGCGAAGTGCATCAACCAAAATGCTAGTTGTGCTCAGGGTTTGAGGTTTGTTATCTGCACACCCGAAGCCTGAAAAATATATCTAAATGAAGAAATATTTCCAAGCATTTGCTTGCCGCGCGCCTCAATTAATACTTATCCGATGAGCTTCTGCGTGCACATGCTCTCATAAATGTCGGATTTTTCGTAATTAATCAAGACTATTCATTCGGATTGAATGCCAGAAAAATGCATAAACAGAGATTACTTAATTCGATTAAATGCGACCAACGTGATCCGATAAAATTTCCGGCAGAGCGTACGAACTTCTCGGAAGTATTATTTACAGCGGAAGTTGTATAGTTACCAACGGCCGTCCTCGAGGTCGACCTGGGCAACATGGCTGAAAGGGAAATCGAAAAAGGTCGTGTGCCTGTGAACATTGAACAATCGACTAGATAGATTTGTGTCCACCTAGATATTAGCCGAAATCGTATCTCACATATATTTATCAGTATTATAAATAGGTAAGTCACGTGTGAGTGGAGGAGAAGTTGAGCCTCAGAGCTCGAGCTCCTAATTACAATGATGCGGCGCCATAAGCGGCGTAGACCCCCCCAGGCTGGACCTTCAGTAACTTGTGCATACTCATGTGAGGCTCAGTTCAGGGCATGGATATTGCAACTAACTGGGCTGGGAATTTTATTTTATTCATTTACTTTCTTACTGTTGATTCCTTCCTGTTTTATTTTTTATTTTTATTTTTTATTTTTTTTTCCTTCATGTTACGTAATTTAGTATTAAGACATTGCCTGAAACCCTTGATTTCATGAATAATATTATTATTACAAAAGATCTTTATTATTACAAAAGATCAGCCCTGCTGTGTTTGGCGGCTCTGCCGGGTTTCACGGCTCTGTCGGGTTTCGCGGCTCTGCTTGTGTTCCGCGGCTCTGCCGTGTTCCACGACCCTGCCGTGTTCCGCGGCTCCGCCGTGGAGTGTTCTCTTCAACAGGTGCTAGGGAGAGTTCGAATTAGGCAGGCAGATTGAGTTAGGCAGGATTTTAATGATTAATGATAAAGAGCCAATTAATTGAAGTAGTTAAAGTGATTGAAGTGATTAATTAAAGTGATTGAAGTGATTAATTAAAGTGATTGAAGTGATTAGTTAAAGTGATTGAAGTGATTAATTAAAGTGATTAACAATTATAACTCAAAACTCTGTCGTGGGGCCGCATTGGACTGGTCTTCAGAGGCCCCTGCAAATTTGAAAAAAAAAAAAAAAAAAAAAGAGGTCGACCTGTGGCTTTAAGTCTACCCAGTGTAGACACCCCGAAAAGAAGAAGAAGCTGTATAGTTAAATAAATTTTAGACCTTCAGTAACTTATACAAACTCATGTGAGTCACAGTATAGACTCTAGGGCATAGCTACTGCAACTAACTGGGCTGGGAATTGAATGAGACACTGTCAATGTGGAGACATATGATGCCAACCCTCAATTTTGTATCCCCTAAGTCTATTCTCTACTTAGATACATACGAGCTAATGGTAATTGCTATCATCATCATCATAAACAAAAATAAACCATGTTCTCTATTCCAGTCATCTCTTCTTTCAATCTTTACCTTTTTTATGTGTTTTTTTTTTCATCTTTTATTATTTGTGTTGCTCAATTCAGTTCAGATGCCAGGCCACTGTGCAGAGAGTGGATGAATATTGCAAGATCTTTGGCTATGCTTCAGTAGCAAAATTTATGCCTTCAGAAGATCTTGCCCACACATTTAGATTGAAATTCTTTCATTTAATATATTTGTCAGTCTTCGGCCAACTATTTAAAAAAAGTAAGGTTTCCAGTATGTTGGATTGATCAGTGAAGCTTGTCTGGAAATCAGTAGCGATGAGTTCCCACCAAAAAAATTTAAACATCAACTTTACGATTACGTAGGTAGTTGCAGTCACATTAGAGCGGTCACACTGCATTATCACATGTTCAGTTGACACTTGCTGTACAATCAGACTGTTTTTAGGGTAAAATTAGTTATTTGGGGTAACACATGCATGCAACCTCGTAAATAAGTTCGTGGCTTGTAAATAGTTTTTCATTACTCAGCATAAATGGCTTTTAATTGAAAATTACCTGGCGACGCATCTTAAAATTACCCGGCGATGCTTAGGGATTAAAAACCCATATATTGGCGATGCTGCATCCACCCTCTGCACCATGGTAAGCTGACAAGTTACAGGACAGATTGTAATTTCATACCATTTTAATTGGGTCAAGTGAATTCCAGGGTGCAGAAGGTGAGCAGCGTCGCCAATGTATGGGTTTTTAACCAAAGCGTCACCGAACATTTTCAAAATGCGTCGCCAGGTAATTTTTAATGAAAAGCCATTTATGCTGAGTAATGAAAAACTATTTATAAGCCACAAACTTATTTACAAGATGTTCAGTTGACACTTGCTGTACAATCAGACTGTTTTTAGGGTAAAATTAGTTATTTGGGGTAACACATGCATGCAACCTTGTAAATAAGTTCGTGGCTTGTAAATAGTTTTTCATTACTCAGCATAAATGGCTTTTAATTAAAAATTACCCGGCAACGCATCTTAAAATTACCCGGCGCCGCTTAGGGCTTAAAAACCCATATATTGGCGACGCTGCATCCACCCTCTGCACCATGGGTGCCAGGGTGCCCCAGGTTTGTTTTTCCACTATTAGAGATGCTTTTTTCATTTTTTGTTGATAACTTAAAACTTCTTACCATGAAGCCTGAAAGATTTCATTAACGTGTTTGGGCTCATTTTAAAGGTCTTTTGCAAGGGCTATTGTATGGCATCTCAAAAAAATTCCAGATGCTATTCATGCCTGACAAAAAATTGCAAAAGAGAAGCACCCAAAATTAGAAATTACCACTGGAAGGCAGAGCCCTGGGAGTGTACTATCATCAATACTATGCACAGTGCATGCAGAATGTAGGTACCTACTCTCCCATTACTAACAGATGTCAGATAACAGTACTGAGTGGTACTCCAAAGTTCTCTTCTTCCTTGGTAGATGATGTAAATGTAGCATAAAATATATATGACATCTTAAAATAAATCATAGTTTAGGTTAATTACTTTTCATTTTATGTTGCCTGGTGAAAAATTCTATCAATTACATTCTATGCACAATTTTGTGATGAACAATAATGAATTAATTTTTCATTAAGTGAATTTTTTACTGCATGAGGTTAATGTAATCAAAATTCTTTGCTATTACTTGATTTTTTTGGAAAGTGAAGGCTTTGCTAATCAAAGTTCTACTGTAAATGCATTTTTAGGAGTGTCCCTTATTACCCCATCTTGGGGAAATGGCCCAAATTTTTTTAATGAGCTACACAAATTCCTTCAACCACGTTTTTAAGCCAACACCTGTGTGCAACTTTTTGTATGTAAATTTTTTTAATATGGTGAATATTTTTTTGCTACAGAAAACAACCATTTATAGCAGAGGTACTTTTCCAAAATCTCACTTTTCACACTTTTTTCAGGGATTATTTAGAAGTAGTAAATGTAAGATTTCTTAACTTGCTTTATTCTACATAGATAGGAAAAATGTTCAGCCAACAGCCAACAGGAAAACTTTACGCCACTATTTTTAGCTTTACAATATTCCAATTAGTTTAGCTGCTACATTTCTGCAAACTGATGGAGGTCTGTCCTGATTTACCCTGCCCTTCCCTTATTACCCCATTTGATGGTACTTGTTTTTCCTTTATTGATATGATATTACTCCATATCCATACATTACCGTATTATTGATGTGATATTACCGTATCCATGGACATGCCATTGATAATTGACAATGACCTTGTTCACTGCAAGCTTCATATCAGCAGCCCTATAGGCTATAGCAATTATTCTGTATATGTAAGCATATAGGACTGGGCTTATAATTTTGCACCATTTTATTTGGGTCAAGAGAATTCTCTGTGACAAAAAATATTATAAAAAAACATGCTTGAGCCCAAAAGGAATATTTTAGTGACAACCATCATATATTTTGAAGAAATAAACCTTAGTTTATCCTGTTTAAGTTAATTGCTTTTCATTCTATGTTGCCTGGTGCACAGTTCTATCTATGACATTACCTACCGGTATATGCACAATTTTGTGATGACTGATGATGCATTAATTTTTTGTCATGTGAATTTTTTTTACTGAGTGAGGTAAATGTGATCAAATTTCTTTGTTGTTTACCAATTTTTTTGTTAACTGGAGCCTTTGCTTACCAAGGTTCTACTGAAAATGCATATTTAGGGGTGTCCAGTATTACCCCTTCTATATAGGTAGGTACTCCATTGTGCAGAAATGGCTGCCATTGTGTTTTGGATTATACAAATTCTGTCTTTGAAGTTTTAAAGCTGATACATGTCTGCAACTTTTTTTCAAGCAAAATTTTTTTAATATAGTGAGTATTTTTTTACTACAGACCTTAGCAGAAGTACTTTTTCAAAATATCACTTTTCAAAATTTTTTAGGGATTTTTTAGAGCTAGTAAATGTATGATTTCTGAACTTTGTTTATGCTAAATAGATAATAATATTGTTGAAATTTATGCCACTATCTTTAGTTTAGCAATATTTAAATCAGTTTCACTGCTATATCATTTTTATACTGTGGCGGAGGACTCCAGATTTACCCCGCACGTTCCTTATTACCCTGTTTGATGGTAGTGCTTAAATGTCTATTTTATTTGTGGATCTGGAAGATGCTATACTTCATTGACAGGTATAATTTTCTTTTATTGTTCACACAATAGTTGAACCAAATATCTTGACAGTTATTGTTGAAAAGCCAGTTTGAGATGATGACTTGCTGTTAATGTTCTCCCGACAGATTCTACAGAAAATACTATTCATAGTTGTAGTTGGAGTCCATTGCAATGTCAATATTCTTCCCTGCAAGTATCATCATGCTGTTAATTCTTGTACATTCCATCCAGCAATGGAGGGCAGCAGCTCATCCCTACTCTCCATCATGACAGTTTACATCAAAGAGGAACCTGAAGATGAGGGAGCGGAAATAACTGTGAAGGATGAACCACTTTGCAGTGAAGAATATGAGGTGAAATATTTAAAAAGACTCATTTGCTAGTCATTGAATTTCACCCAGAACAAACAAATTATGGACAAATTTATCAAATTTTTAACTCTGCTACAGGTATCATATTTGTTTAGGTGCAAAACTCTGTGAAATAACCTTATAAGGAATGTTAGATGCTATGGCATGAATTGTTTACAAATATTAAATTTCAAATTGTGATATATGATTCACATTGTATTATTCTGTTTTCTTGTATTAAATATTTGTGTACCTAATTTTGAGTTTGATCCTATTTGAATTAAGCTAGGCCATGATCATTTTTATGCATGCATTTGTTCAAATCCACGCATGGTAACTAATGTTCCTGCTCATGACGTGCTGACCAGCAAACTCCACTTCCCTCATCTTGCGAGCCATGCAAGAAAGAGGTTCAAGTTGAGGCTCACGAGGCCTGCACCAGCGCCTCACAGTACAATGCTGCAGTGCCTCATAAGCAGGTTGGTAGAGCTGGTTTCTCAGTACAAATAAATTGCTGAGGAATTCAAATGTTGATGATAGCTGATGATCTGTCTGCATTGGCTGTACTGTAAATATCTCATCTCTTCAGCTCCTATTTTTAATACATTTATCATTTGTTGAACAATTTATATTCTCAATCCTTTGTTCTCCCATCCAAAGTTTTTGACTCATTTTCTGATCAAATATCTGTCTGTTTAATCTAAGCTTGTTGTTAGTATTCTATTGAAGGTTTGAAATGAACAGAACTTCTGTGGCAATATATACCTTCTCTGGTAATGTATGCTGCAATGGTGTTTATTTCTTGTATACTGGTATCTTGTTTTTCAGTTTTTTTTTTGTTCTGTATAAATAAATTAGAGTTGGGTAGGTATTTCTATGTTGGAAATGGATATGAATTCACACTTTCTTTCTGTATATTTTACAGATGAATTCTTTCTATATAATCCCCATATCAGGTATCCAAAATGTCATTGTTCTGTAAAAGATGTATATACATCAGGCACGACTTGAGACATTGTTTATGGACTTGCATTAACAGAAGTTCTGTGCCCTGATGTCATATCTATTTCTATTGCCAAGATGATTTTTGCTTTTATCAGAAATGTTCTAATGTACAAAATTGATATAATTCTTTTTGTGAATTCTGTCTACATGAAAAAGTGTAGAAGACAATGATAATTTTATCTAATATAAGTTTGAACACTGCAATAATTTTATGACTTGAGTTCATTGCCTGATTTGAAAGAATTGCTCACAAGAATCTGCTCTCCGTCTCCAGGATGTCTTGCCTTGCAATGTCCAGAGCAACATTGGACAGGATGAGTGGATGGCAGTTTCTCCTGAAAACAAGGAAAAAAATATTTCTGTTGCTGAGAAAAATATTTCCCCAGTGCCCAATAGAGCAGCTTTAGTCCAGGAAGTTCTCTTTGATCAGCCTGTGGCTGAGTTCAAGTCTTTTGAGTCAAACTTGTCCAACAAAGACAAGGTAAGATTAGCGGAGGAATTGCATAAAGTTTCCTCATCGACTGATTCATCCCATTCTAAAGTTCCTTTTAATGCCCACCAGTTGAACAAAATTGATTTTGGATCTAAATTTAAATGCAAGTTATGCAACTATGTAACAGCTAGGAAACAAAGTCTCCGTAGGCATTTGTTTTCTAAACATGGTTTAGGGGAAGGATTCAAATGCAAGTTATGTGACCATGCCACGGCTAATAACCAAAATCTCCATAGGCACTTGTTTTCAAGACATGGTCTGGGGGAAGGAGCCAAATGCAAGTTGTGTAATTATGAAACTGACAGACATGAACGTCTCGAAATTCACATGTTCTCTAAACATGGTTTAGGGAAGAGAGTAAAATGTGATCTGTGTGACTATGTTACTACTCGAAAAGGCAATTTCCAACATCACCTGTTTGCAAAACATGGTTTGGGGCAAGGATTTCATTGTGATCTTTGTGACTATGTTACTGCTCAAAAACAAAGTTTACAACATCATCTGTTTGCAGAACATGGTTTGGGGCAAGGATTCAAATGTAAGTTGTGTGATTATGCTGCTAGTAGTAAAGTTATTCTCAGCAGGCACCTTTCCTCAAAGCATGGTTTGGGAGGCTTAAAATGCAAGCTATGTGATTATTCTGCATGTGATAAATCTCGTTTAAATGAGCACATGTTTTCTAAGCACGGTCTGGGTAAAGGATTTCAATGCAAGCAGTGTGATTATGTCAACTGCAGAAAAGATTGCCTTGATAGCCACATGTTTTATATACATGGTTTAGGGAAGGGATTCCCATGTGAGTTTTGCGATTATGTCACGGGTAAGAAACGGTATCTAACAAAGCACCTGAAATCCAAACATGTTCTGGATTATGAAAAATCTAATAGTACAAGTACTGCTACTATGTCTGCTGACAATCCAATCTAAACTTTGTTGAGGGGGTTTTGTTGAATTCAGTTCGTGTGTATTGGTTGCAGCTGATAAATATCAGATGAAATGTGTACAGATTTATGGCAGTTGTTTGGTTGAAGTATTCCATATTGAGTTTATTTGCAATGCCACAATAAAAATTTGAATGAAACTTGCAAACTATGCACCTTCCATGTCAAGAAATCAAGGTCTTGATGCTCTGTAATCTGGTCGGCCTTCTCATTTTGTGCCCGAATTTTTAATTTTAAATAGAATCTTATTTAGATGAGATAATGTGAGTGAAGCAAATCAATTTTTCTGCTCTTATAATTGGTACTTAGTTCAATACATTGAAATTTTCAAGATTATTTGATTCAAGTACTTAGTCATTTTCATTACTCAGTTGGGGGAAGGGCCTCTCCAATAATAAACTTCTTAGTGGCAACAATAGTAGCCTCCATTTGTAGGCTACTTATTTAAAGTTGCCAGATTGAAATAACATTTACTAGGTTGAACATAGATGAGGTTTTTGATAATGATTTCTTAATGTAAATTTTAGGCTTACATAGCTAGAGATAACATCTACTCCTGGATTTGGAAGATTATAATATGGCTAAGATATTGTACTTATGATAAAATACATGAGATTTTATCTTGTATTAATATTCATTCAAAAAATACTTTTAAAGACAACACTTCTAAAGAGGCCAGTGTCTCTGATGTTACATGTGTACTATGAATTTCTTATTTTATTCTCGAATATTTGAAAGAAAAAAAATTATTTTATAAAATTTTTCTTTATTATAAGAAAAAATTAAATTTTTTACAATTATTTATTCTGTCAATCGATTCATGGATTGTCCCCAACTTTACGCAAGTGTGCAAAATTTCATATCAATTAAACCAGTAGAAGTGTGTTATATAAATGCTGAGTGTTATATAATATATAAGTGTTATATAAATTTGTAGCAGACAAACAAACAAACAACAATAAGTAAAGTTAAGGAAAAGTGTTGTAAAAAATATGTCCTTTTTTTGCTTTAATGTTCCTCAAGGTCTGAGCTGGTTCATGTCATCTCCTTGGACAGCAGATATTGCGTCAGCCACAGTCTTGTGTTTGAAGAGGAACCCAATTACCTTATCCTAGCAAACATTTGAGAGATGTTCAGTCACTTTATTTATTGATATCATTTTCTTGAGAGAAGTTCATCCATTGTTTTTTAACCATTCTACATTAAAAACAAGTGCTTGAAGGCAGTGCTTACTTTATTAAATAATATCCATGTTGTGGATTAGTGAACCAGAATGCCTTTGAGCAGAAAGTGATTATTGCTATTGTGACAATTGTAATAATAATTAATCATTAAATTAATCAATAATGAAATTTTTGACTGCTCACTAGTTCTATCATGTTCTTCATTGAGTTATACTGTCTGTATCTGGGATTTTTATTGATAGTACAACAACAATGCAACTGAAATGCTTGCTTCCACCAGATTGTATTTGTAGACATCTGTAAAGTTGCCCTGGAGTGAATGAGCTAAACTTTCATAGGGGAGAATGTGGGGGAATTCTAACTTGACTGCCATGGGTGACTTGGACCATTTTTAGTGCTTACTTCTTTGTGATGCAATAATCACTTAGTAAATATATAAAATATATCTCTATATTGTCATTGTAGGTGATCTTGTGGTATTTTATGAGCCATCAACACAATTTCTCTGAAGCAAGAAGTTCTTGAGTTACAGGTTCATTTCTTATTGTCAAAAAGGTCCAAGTCATCTTGTCCAATTATAGATCCTACTTTTTTCTGCATGGGTGGCATCCTTAGTGTAAATTTTAACTTTTTCTAATTCTTCTAATGCAATAATTGTGTGGGATAATTATTTACATGTATACTCGACAATTATTTTTTCGAGAATAGACTAAAGAATGTAATATTACCTATTATTATCACCCCTTGGTTTATTCTCTTAAGCCATTTATTTTTTCAACTGTATCATCATATCTAAGACTTTATATCTTTATAATTAAGCCAAGTTTTTTACTTGAAGCCACAGTTTCATGTCTATGACTAAAATGCTTATTATTAGACCTTGTATTTAATTTAAAGCTGCACATTTCTTATAAAAATAATCTCCATGTAAAAACTAATATTTTCATTAGGACATTTTCATCTTCATTTGAATGTTTTTTTTTTCATTTACTGCTGCATCTCTGTGTCCTGGTTATTTGGTTATTATTTAATATTTTAAACATTACTTATTAAATAGGCAAGAGAATCAAATTTGGAATTGTTCAAGTTTTGTCAATGTCATAAATTTGACTATAAATGCTCAAGTTGAGTGCAGTATTGTGCTGGAATTTGCCACAAATATCAGGGTAAATACAATGCAGTATTTACCTAGTACAGTACGTACAACAGATACTGTAGAGATTCTTAATAACATTTTCAATTTACTGAGTATATATTCCAGCTGTAACTATTCTAGGTAATTTAAAATAAAATTGTATTTTCCAGCTTCTTTAAATCCCAATTAATGTCCAATGTCGTCCTCCATTTCTTTTCAATCCAACGTGTGTATAAAAGGTCAAATTTCATTTTATTTCTTTCAAGTCCTGATTATATTTATAATGTAAACTATTTTTCTCCATTTCTTTTAGATCCTAATTGTGTCGTTAATTTAAACCCTGTTTGAGTCATCACTGCTGAATCCTTATTGTATCAATAACCTTGTAAGGAATTTTCCTACCACAAAATGGCATTTATTAATTGTTTTTGAAAAGGCATTGTTCTAATTAACTATATATATTGTAACTAATACTGTTGTAGCAGTGAGTTGTGGGTTTGATTCTAGCTTCCTGTAACAGTTCTGGTCAAGATCCGTGAGGTGGCCAGGTGGTTTAACACCGGATACTGGAGCAGTGAGTTGCTGGTTTGAGACCCGTAGCAAGCTGTGAAATTTCGCGTTGTTCAGATTAGGCGAAAGAGGTAATGGCCAAATAATACACGCTGATACCACTCAGAAAATACAAAATCTTCGCGGTATTCAATGCATCTCATGTTCACCGCGTGCTGGGCTTCTCAGTGTCATCAGCACTCGTGCATCACTTCTCAAGAGATTCAAATTCAATATTCCAGCCTTTGACAACTCTTCCAGACTTGAAGGAAGAGTTGGCAAGGAAGAATCCTTTACTGGAAATATACCATATGCATCTCAGACCAGACGCCGTTCATCTTGATCTTTTAGCTATTGGTCAGACCGCTGTTGCCGCCACATACAATATTATTTGGGAGCAATGTTGTTTACTTTAATATAATAAGCGTCAGCATCTCGGATTTGGTCATGTTTTGCCTGTTGCAAATTCTTGATATTGCAGAATTTACACAGCTAATGGCGATGTCACCACAGCAAGGAATTTAAAAGCAAAGAAAACGCCAAGAAAGTTCACCATATCGATATTGAAAACGTTTCGGAGTCCAGCTCCATCATCAGTTCGACTAAACTAAAAATGAATAAAATCACTTTAAAAGTCAAAATTTAAAGACAGACATAAAACCTAAACAAGACCTAACATTATATCGAAATAAACAGGACTAGTTATGAACAACTTAGTCCTAGGGGTACGACAAGAATATAAATCCTAGCGATTTACTATTTCCAGATTATATGAGCTAAACGCATTATTGAGACATGGTTTTCGTTTGAAGATATGTAGAGACTCCAAAATTCTCAAATCCGAGCAGCCAGAAGTGGAACCGAAGATCAAATGAACGAAAACTTCTGATCAAACGAACGAAAACTTCTGATCAAACGAATGAAAACTTCTGATCAAACGAACAAAAACTTCTGATCAAACGAATGAAAACTTCTGATCAAACGAACGAAAACTTCTGATCAAGCGAACGACAACAAACTTTTTGAAGATAATTCTGAAATCGTAAGTCGTAACGTCTTTTGAATTCTATGAATTCTAATACGGATCGTTAATTTTAACATCGTATTTCCAAAAATCAATGATTGCATTTCTTTTAATTGAAAAACATCATTTTACATAAAAAACAATGAATTTTTTCTTACAGCTCCTCAGGAATGACAAATGAATGCTCCTCATATTGACAAATGATGATCTTACTCTTATAGCTAAAAATTTTAAATTGAATGATTTTGTCATTTCAGACTCCATTGATTACAGAACTTTAGTTTTTGGAAGTGTATTCAAGAAAAGTTTTTGAAATAGTAGAAACATTTCCATTATCATTCTGAAATAGAAGCGTCATTTCCGTTCTTATATATAAACAGAATTAATAAAATACATATCAAATTCATCCAATGTCATTCAATTTGTGATGTATGAATGACAGTTTTACTTTGATTCCTATGATGCTCATTTTTACCAGTTGAAGCTGTAGAATTAAATTAAATTAAAAAGTTAAATAAAATAAAATTTTACTAAATCAAAATTTATTATTTAATACACTAGATGGTACATGCTGTAGAATTAAATTCTATTAGAAAAATGTTGAATTAAAAATCTGATTATGTTTTTTAAGTTAAAAATTAATTTTTACTGAATTAAATTGTATTATTAATGAACTATATGGTACGTGCTCTATGTTTTATATAATGAAAGAGTTTCCCATGTTAAACAACAAAAAAATTTTTAAAAGACACAAAAGTCCGAAA
Organism: Hyalella azteca; assembly: GCF_000764305.2. Classification (NCBI taxonomy): domain Eukaryota; kingdom Metazoa; phylum Arthropoda; class Malacostraca; order Amphipoda; family Hyalellidae; genus Hyalella; species Hyalella azteca. The sequence goes on from NW_025932377.1 coordinate 36,291, forward strand.
ACACGGGCTGGCAGAGAAAATCATTCAGAATTTGAAGTGAATTTATTAAGATAAATTCAACATAATAGGGCAAATATTTATTGTGAAATCAAACTAGATACAACCAAAACAGAAGCGTTTGACACCGTCTTGTAATACGTAAACAGAAAACACAATGTGAACCTACGCAGTGAAAAGGTAGCAGTTTATCTCATAATTTTGTGTGATATCAAAAACTTTGTTGGTGTTGTCCAATCGTGAGAATTTTTTACGAAGCTGGATGTGTTTTTTTTATTTTAGAATGTATTCATTGCAAAAATGTGTCCGCTAGCCTACAGATGAACGACTAGTTAACTTGATTAGTCGTTGGCAACACGGGATTGGATTTCAAACCATGCGCGATTTCAGAAACACTGCAGTTTCTAATGAGCTCAGTTTATCAATTTTCATTGCAGTGAAAGGTGGTGTAACCCGGTGGTAGGGTTGGTATTTCGATACATTTTCTTATATTGACATGAAAATATATTACCTATACAGAATTCCACACTGGTTGCGGTCACATTAGGGCAGTCAGACTGCATTATCAAATGTTCAGTTGACACTTGCTGTACAATCAGACTGTTTTTAGGGTAAAATGAGTTATATGGGGTAACACGTGCATGCAACCTTGTAAATAAGTTCGTGGCTTGTAAATAGTTTTTCATTACTCAGCGTAAATGGCTTTTCATTAAAAATTACTCAGCAACGCATCTTAAAATTACCCGGCGCCACTTAGGCTCAAAAACCCATACATTGGCAACGCTGCATCCACCCTCAGCACCCTGGGTAGATAGCGTAAAGTAAGTTAGGAAATCATATTTTCACTACCTTCAACTTCAAGAAATCCCTGAAAAAAGTGTGAAAAGTGCGGTTTTGGAAAAGTATCTGTGAGACTGTTCTTAGCCTAAGATCTGTAGCAAAAAATGTAACGTATTAAAAATTTTACTTACATTAGTTACATAAAAGTTGCACATAGGTGTTTGCTTAAAAATGTGATTGACAGAATTTGCATATCTCATCCAAAAAATGGCAGCCATTTCCACAAGACATGGTATTAAGTTTTTTTTAATTTAAGGGACACCCGCAAAAATGCATTTACAGTAGAACCTCAGTTAGCAAAGGCTCCAGTCAACAAAAAAATCAATTGACAACAAATAATTTTGATTACCTACATTTACCTTGCTCAGCAAAAAAGAAATTCACTTAAGGGGAGCTGGTGCAAAAATTGTCAATTTAGACTTTTCCTGTTTTTATGCTCATCTTAAAGCTGACATTCTGACCTATCCAACGGTACCAAACCCATCTTTGTATGTTTATTTATGTGTTTACCACAGATCACATAAGGGTTAGGTGTTATGGAGCTCTTCAACATTTTCTTTCGGGGGAAATTGCTGGCCAGACACATAAGACTAATGTCTGTGGACCCTGTAGTTCAGTTGCCCAGTAGCTGCTATGCTGGAAGGTGCTCATGTAGTCATTCTCTGCATCTGTGACTGAATTCTAGCTCAAGTAATGCCTTGCCTGGTATCCTTGCTACCATGAATGTCTACATATAACACGCCGCAGCCGCCCGTGGGCACTCAGGGCTTTGTCGCACTCTCCTGAACATTTGAACTTATTGTCACTGCAAACCTATCTCCTAGAGTTTTGGAGCTACAGCAATGAGAGATATACCGTTCAATTTGCAAAGAAAAGATCTAGAGATTCATTGTAGATTTTTTTCAATTCCACTATAGTTTTGAAAATATTTCAAAAAAAGGGAGGGGGGAAAAGAGGGAAAAAATGTATTAAAAAATTTACGAAAAATGGGAAATAGAAAATGTATCAAACAAGTTACGAAAAATGCCCCCCACCCACAAAAATTCGAATTTCAAAAAAAGCTTTAATCAATTGAAAGATTTGGTCTTTATGCATTGAATGATAAGCATCTCGACATTGTAGCTTGAAAATCCCAGGAGGAGATAGATTTTGACAGTATGGTGCCGCCTTTTCTGGCCATTTTCTAATAATTTCACATCTACATCATCTATCAAGGTAGAGGAGGACTTCAGAGTACTGTTAGTAATGGATGAGTACACTCTGCATGCTTCAAACATTTTAAAATTAAGTTATATTTGGAGTGTCCTGGATTACCCCGTTCCCAGGGGTAATTCGGGACACTTATTTTGCATCTGGCACCTTAGGAATAGCATATGAAATTTTCTTGGAAATCCCATGTGGCAGCATTTGCAAAGAGCTTTAAAATGAGCCCACACTTGTTTATGAAATGTTTCATGGTGAGAAGTTGTTAACAAAAAACGCCCAAAGCCGTCCCTTATTACCCCAGTTGATGGTACATTTACCTCACTCAGCAAAAAAAAATCACTTGACAAAAAATTCGTGCTTCATTGGTCACCACAAAATTGTGCATAGATTGTCACCAATAGTATTGTGCACTGGGCAACATAGAATGAAAAGTAATTAACCTAAACTATGATTTTTTTTCTCCAAAAAATGTGATGGATGTCACTAAAATATTATTTTCTGTTCCAGGTATGTTTTTAATGATTTGTTTCTTGTTATAGTTTACTTGACCTAATTAAAATTGTGTAAAATTACAAGCCCAGTCCTGTAAGCTTACTGATAAATAGGAAATGCTATTGGTATGGCTGCTGTTATGAAGCTTACAGTGGACAAGGTTGTTGTCAATGCTCTGCTCAATGACATGTCCATGGTTACGGTAATATCACATTAATAATGCAGTAATGTATGGATATGGTAATGTCATCTCAATAAAGGAAAAACAAGTACAAATCACAGAAAACGTCATTTATCCTACATCTAAACTATCTACAAAGGAAGAGGAGGACTTTGGAGTACTGTTAATAATGGATGAGTGCACTCTGCATGCTTCAAACGTTTTAAAATTAAGTTTTATTTCAATTGTCCCTAATTACCCCATTCCTAAGAATAATTTGGGAGGCTTTTATTTTCTGTCTGGCACCTTACCAATAGCATATGACTTTTGTTTGGAGATGCCATACAATAGCCCTTGCAAAGATCTTTAAAATGAGCCAATCTTCGTTATGAAATGTTTCATGGTAAGAAGTTATTTACAAAAAATGCTCAAAACAGTCTCTTATTACCCCGTTTGATGGTACTTATTTGATATTGAATTTCTTACAGATACTCTTCCTGCTTGGTTTAAGTTGGTTGTTGCTGGATATCTTATTGCTTCCAGTGTGTCTCAGGAAACCTCATACTTATATACCCCCACATTAATCTCATGGCATACAGTATAAAAGAGTGCAGAGTTGCTCTGCACCAGCTCTCAGATGCTGCAGTCAGGAGTGGCTGGTGCCCTGAGCAGAGCCTCGTTCAAGCAGCAACTGACGTGTGCAAACTCGAGCCTGAAGGTATGCTTCACAAATGGTGCTCGCAAGTCTATTTTATTTGTGAATCTGAAAGATGTTATACTTTGTTGACATTCATGATTTTATTGTTAATTTCATTGTTGAACCAAATCCCTTGGCAGTTTGGAAAGTAAGTTGGTGATGACAACTTTCAGATTTCAAATATCCAATTATAATATATATATACTCCTATGAATTTCCAAAAATTTTGCATATTGAAAGAGTAAATTGCAGTTGAAAAATTTATTTTTAATAAGGTCACTATGCTAAAAAATGTTATATATTCAATCATTCAAATGTATAGAGTAGCTATTTAGTCTTAATTTAATTCTATATGATCAAGTTACTTTAATTGATTGAATAGATATTACTATTTCCATCTTTTAAAGATGTGAAAAGCATCAATTCCAATGTCCAAGTCTAAATGTTTATTTAAATTTGCATATTTAATTCTTGGATATGGTAGAGGTGATGCTATAAATGGTGTGGAATGATGGGCAGATAATTATAATGTGTAGTGATTGGCAGAGGTATGATTTGGCAGGCAATTTCAGGCTAAATCAATGTTAAAACAACATACTTTAAAATGTTGAAATAACATTTTTTTTTTAACATCATACCTTTTGATATTGTTTCAATGTTGAAATTGCGTTTAATTCCAACGTTAAAAGAGCACTTGTAAAATGTGTTCAGGCAATTGTTGATGTTGATGCAACATTGAAAAAATGATGTTGACTCACTTTTCATTCTAAACTAATAATCAATGGGATTTCAATGTCCCGAAGTGCATTGTTTCAACATTGCTTCAGCCTGACATTGCCTGATGGGAATACTGTAGCCTCAACCACAAACTGGAGGCTGTGGTGGGATCATTTGGGAGGCAATTTTAAGTGATCATATAAGAGTATCTTGCTGGCTAATAGGTTGAGGAGGCAGTAAAGATGGCTTAAGTCCAGTATTATGTTGATATTCATAGCTGCAAGTAGCCTCATGCTAATTATTTCTGTAAATTTCATCCAGCAATGGAGGGCAGCAGCTCATCCCTACCCTCCATCATGACAGTTTACATCAAAGAGGAGCCTGAAGATGAGGGAGAGGACATAACTGTGAAGGATGAACCACTTTGCAGTGAAGAATATGAGGTGATATTTTTAACAAGATTTGTAAGCTTGTAATTTAATTAAAATTATTATTAATAACTAAATTATTGACTCAAACAGAATTTGGATGAAACATATTTTTGCAGTAAGCAAAAGCTTCTACAAAAAAAGCTTACACAGAAATAAGCTTATAAACATCCTTTTGAGAAATTTTTTATTGTAAGTAACTATTCATGAATTGCTAATAAATGTTATTAAATTAAGGTATTTGATTCACATTGTGTCAGGGTTGGCAATGATTAAATCATGTGATTAAATCACTTGATTTTTTATAAAAAAATTGTGTTTTTTTTATTTTTATTTTTTTATATATTTAAATATATTGAGTGGCAGTCTTTAATTTATGTTGAGGTATTGTTATTCATGGTTTAGTATAAATGGACTATGAATGACAAATTGGTATATAAACTTGTTGCCTTTAGAGTGTATTAGGTTCCAATAAATTGAATAATTTTGGTACAGAGGCATCAAGTGTGCAATACATTGTACGTAGCTAGCAGCTTAGCTAATTCTTATAAGGCTATAAGAAGTCTTTAGCTATTTGACTATTTGTTATATATTGATTACAATATACAATTTAAATGTGTTAGCTAGCTTATACAGGGTGGGGCAGAACTGACTGAACAGTTTTGAGACAAAAGAAAAGAGTAATGGAGGTACATAAAAAAAGAAAGTTTATTTTCCTCAAGATTAGCATAACATAGGTACCATACCATTTAAAATACTTATGTTTGAAAACAATATCAGGAAAATGGGGTTTGTTAGCTGCATCACACTGTTGGAGTCGTTCTACAGCACGTTCCTACATATGGCAGTTTCCTGCAGCACATTCACACATATGGCAAGATATGGCCATAACCTCTGCTGCAATAATCTGTCCCCTTAGCTGTGGTAGGGTGTGAGGGCGACTTCTGAACACCTTCTCTTTTAGA
>NW_025932378.1:0-766 GCF_000764305.2 Hyalella azteca
CAAGCATGTTGGTGTCTTGGAGGTACTTGATAATTATATCAGCAGGAAATTCAGGGGCTATGAGCGAGGACAGGCTGAAGGAGACTCCAAGGCGGTGGCGGATGCCAGAGACAAAAAAAGTTCTGACTCTGATCCGGGTCCGGCAGAGAAGATATTTTTAGCCTCACGGAAACCTCCGCTTAGAAGCAGTATATACATAGAATATATGAATAAAATTTAATGTGAAGTTCTGAAATCATGCACTAAAATTTTGTATGTAAAACTTACACAGAAGTGTACGTCCTTAAATGTTTGAGGACTCTTGGAAGATTGTTCATGGGCATCAGACGTCTTCCCCCCATGTCAACATCAGCCGAAAGCCCCAAAAATATTTTGAAGGTCATTTGAGATCGTTTCCGACTGAAAATGCAATTTCTAGGTTAGCGGCTCTAATGGTTTACACCGAGAACAACGAATCGTAGAATGATGTCATATAGACTTTAACCATCCAGAAATAGACTGGGCAGATGAATCTTAGAATAGAATAGAATAGAAGTGTCGGCGTTGAAGACATAGGCCCATGGCCTGTTGCCGATTCTTGAACTTTTCGTAACTTGATTCACAAGGATCTTCTCCAAGAGATGGGAATCACCCAGCATCCTTGTTCTTGGAGTCTGTGCGAGACTCATTTTTAATCCAGAACATCACCAAGCCAACCCATTTCTCTTATACACATCTTTTGTAGTTCTCTTGCCACTGAGATGGGGTCCAATGAGATTTTTCTTGT
>NW_025932378.1:1357-63104 GCF_000764305.2 Hyalella azteca
ATCGTCAGTCATGAAAAGATCCGGTCAAATGACACGAGTTTAGATCTATGAACAAGGCACGAAAAGGAAAAGAATCGGCGACAGGCCACATCAGGCCTACACTTAAGCGCCGACATCACTATGTTATGTTATGTTATTTAAAAACAATTGGCGCAGAGAGGAAAAGGTTGGATAGTTAGTGCCATCTATGCAGTTTGTAATATGATAGCTACCCATAAAAAATTGTTATGTTGTCTTGGGTGATGAATGTAGAAATGTCCTATTTTTTATCAATTTGAATGTAATTCCGACAAAGCAATGAAATTTTCGTTAAGAACTTTTTAAGAAAAATCGAAATTTTACGATACTAACACAGACTATGAGCATATTCATTTGGTAACGGAAACCTAATCATCAATTTAATATGGACCTCAAATATCTCGTAAGTTATTAGTTGATGGACTGCAGTTGCGTTAGTGACTGTTTATTTTTGGGAGACCATGCCGGCGAGTTCATGATAATTGAGCTCGTCGTGGTCTTACAGTAATGCGTGAGATGGTATTCATTAATAAAGAAGAATTGGAGCTTAGGAAAATTTAGAGTGTACGAAAAACGTGTGAACTATTATACAAGTAAAGCAGGAAACTTCAAGAAAGAATGGCTTACAATTTTATAAATAGAAATATTTTCTAATGAACGTATGTATAATGGACTAATGATAGCAGGGGTTAGGACCTAATCTGCGGGAGAGCCAGGGAGTAGCTATGAATGGACTATATACGCGCAGGAGGAATATGACGAGACAGGAGGTTCGCTGCACGATGATAAGGCAAAGGCAACGTCGTCATTTGTAACCGATAATTAAGTTCAGCCTATGCGTTTCAGCGCCAGTTTATGAAAGCGTATAAAAAAACATTAAAGTAAAGTTGCTTAAACTTCGTGAAATTTTTCCCGCGTTACTGTCACTTCATCGACACAAATGGCGTGGGAATATAGCGTTCGCTGCTAATAGTATAGTTACGGCTCGGGAATTTTTGTGTATTCAGTGATGGCGATACGGTGGCGCACACAATCGTCAGTACTACACTCATTCAGCTCAAATTCAATGCAAAATATAACCTAATTTTGAATGTCGCCCATGCGACGACGCATTTAGTCAAGGATAATATAGTCTGAGCCGATTAGCCGGTGATGGCCAATAAGTACCGATGTAAAAAGTATAATCCGGTACTTTCGTTGTTAAGTTTACTTCATAGTTGCCTGCTTTTGTCATAGGTAAATGTAGGCTTCGATAAAAAAGTTATCCGCCAGATTTTCTAGGTTTCTTCATGTTGATCATTATGAATTAAATTTTGTTGGAATGTGCGACAGCGAGTCTAGGAGCTCAAGTGTTTTTTGTTGACATTTCAGCCTCAGGCTGGGAGATGATTTGCTTCAGATTGTTTCTTGGTGAACGTTGGCATAATAACGCACGATGCCTTTGATCATTGAATTAAACTGGATTTTGTGAACCTTGCATTCAAAGACACTTCAGAAGAATTCATTGAATTAATTCATTTGTATCGTCAACTTATTCTTCTATAGTGAATGCTGAGGGAAACTTGACAGTTGCCTTTGGACAACCTTATAATATGTTACTATAGTTTATTAAGCCTACTGTATCTACTGTATGTGTTCCTCTATCGCCTATTGTCTTTACTGTGTATGATTCCAGAATTTATAATACCAAGTTTATGTTATTGAGTGAAGATTGGAGTTGTTACTGCGAGAAATGTCGCGCCTAGACATCGTTTGGTAGCCATTACTGTGAGCACCTGCTAATAGCCTATTATCATAGTTCATAGCTATTTTTTAGGATGACTTCGTCTAAAGGAAATTGCCTTGAAATGAAATTACTTGTTGCATAAACTTATTGCGCTGATTTGATATTTTTTGGGCTGTTTGCCTCACCTTCGTGGTTGTCCTCTATTTGTATGATATACAGCGACAAATCAAAGATACTGTTCCGTTTTCTTTGACTCAATCTTAGAGAAACGTTTTAAGAGAGACTAATTTGTTCTCCGCTACCGCCTAACCAAGCCTTGCTGCCGAGTGCCGACTTGCTTTCTATGTCTCTTTTGATTCGAAGCATTTAGGCAACTTTAAGATATTGTCCTGTAAACCTAATCTCTAATCTCACGATTTCGGGTATCGTAATTTGAAGCTCAACTGCAGCCATTGGCACTACCTATAATAGTAACCAAAGCCCAACCAAGCGTTGGTAAATGACTGCATAAGCGAGGAAACGTCAGTAATAGTCCCTCCTTCTTGCCTGCCACACCACCTTGTGCAAGTAACAAATGAAATAATACTGCGCTATCGACCATGTTGACATAAATCTTTCCTGTCATGCCATCAGTAATCTCGTGTCATCGAATAGTCAACGAGGTAACAACGCTCAGCTATAACGTTATTAATTAAGCTTAAAACATGGGATTCCAGTCCCTGCATAGTGTACATTTCATGTATGTCATTCTCGCCATATTAACATAAACATAACATAACATAGTGATGTCGGCGCTGAAGTGTAGGCCTGATGTGGCCTGTCGCCGATTCTTTTCCTTTTCGTGCCTTGTTCATAGATCTAAACTCGTGTCATTTGACCGGATCTTTTCATGACTGACGATAGTTTGAAATAGCTACTAGACTTCCACCGGGTTCGAAAAGGAGCTAGGCATTTCAAATCTGAACATATATTTTTCCTTAGCTTTATCTAGTCTGTTCTTGAACGCGTTCATACTTGGAGGCTGGAGCGCCAACGATGTCATTGGGGAGGCTGTTCCACATGTCGGTGATTCGAAGCGAGAAGAAATTTTGTCGCGTGGAGAAGTTGCAGCGCAGTTTTTTTAGCTTATAGCCGTGGCCCCTGGTGTTGGTTCTTGTTTCAAATTCTAGTAACCCTTCAGGGACCTGAAGGGTCCCTGAATTAACTAATTAACTAATATTAAATTTAACTTCCAGCTTACGTTAACATAGTTGCCAACAACGGCAAGTAAAAAGTACAAAAGCTGTTACGTGGTAAAACTGGGGGACACAAAATCTGCTGACATGTGCTGTTACGTCGTAAACTGAGGGACACAAAATCTGATGACTTGTGCTGTTACGTGGTAAAACTGAGGGACACAAAATCTGCTGACATGTGCTGTTACGTCGTAAACTGAGGGACACAAAATCTGATGACTTGTGCTGTTACGTGGTAAAACTGAGGGACACAAAATCTGCTGACTTGTGCTGTTGCGTTGCAAACTTCAACGGTTCTGCATCAGTTTGATTGCTCATCAGTTGCGTGTGTGGTCGTCTCCGATGAACTTCACAAGTTTGCCGGTGATGCACAAGTGTTCCATGCACAAGCGCTTGCATTAAGAGTTGTTTCGTGATGAACCTACTGTACCGTACGAAGTGAGGTCATCCTGCCATGTAACTGACTGGTGCACATCCGCACAATGGCGAACAAAACTTGATGCACTGTTAGAGATTCAGCCTTCAACGTTCTTGACCTTCCGATTTTTCCGGCCGAAGCTGCTTATTAATTCATATAAATTACCGGAACTGGAATCCCTCTCCATAAAGCTCGTTAGCAAATTACTATCTAAGCTTTTAAAGTTAATTTGAAGAATCCACTTCTCCAAGAGGAGAATACGGAGCAGTCCTCATATAAGTGCAAGAAAAACACCTCAGGAAAAAGAAATGATTGAAATGGATGAAAACCGTCAAATACATGGTGTCCGTGAAGTCTGGACACATAGTAAAGTTTAATATATTTCAAATAGTAATCAAAATTATTTATATATAGTTTTGCATCCACTGATCAAATTTGGCTTTGACAAAATAATGATTGCGCCCATATTGAAGATATTATTCGAATAAAATAAATTTTGAAAAATGAAACTTAATTTTAATTATATACCAAAATATTCAACTATCCTACTATGTGTCCAGACTTTATGGACACCCTGTACAAATTCAAAAATCGAGTAAAAATTTCCGCAGCTTCTGGCTTAGAGTGGACGGAAAAATTTTTAAGAGCAAAAGAATTTACTGAAGTTTCCCGGACTTGACCGGAATGGGATTAATTATGCAAACTCATGGTTAAAAACAATAATGGTGAAGGATTTATTTCGGTAAAGAAACTCAACTGCTTATTTATTACTCAAGTGATGGATATCTATTTCAGGAGTGTAGCTATATTTGAGTACATATAAATTCAAATACATCATTTCGATATCTCTTCAAATAGTTTTGCTTGCAGAACAGTTCGGGGTCAAAAATGTCATAACATAAAGGCTCATTAAAGAACTAGTCATGACTGCGAATATGTCCTCTAGCGTTTACACGCAGTGACTGCGATTGCACAACGTAATGGGAGGACGCTCCGCTAACTAAAGCTTCGGGAATTGGAAAGTGAGTTATATGACAACCATGGTTCCCACGAGGCCTCCCAATTACCTTAACAATGATTTATGCTGTTCACAGATCGGCTAATCCCCCAACTCCATGCTGATTATGACAGCTATGACAGCCTCTTCAGCGCGTCACGAAGAACCATGAATTGCAGTTTAGATGGCCTGCGATTGGTCCTCATATTCAATTTATTATCCTTATAAATGAGGCAACTGAAGGCCGAAGCTTCCACTGTAACTATACTCAGAGTAATGAGTGAGGCTTTGGGTAGGAGAGTGTGTCAATATTTGGACAACATGATCCTTTACTTTTCTAAGAGATATATTCATGAGTTCCGAGGCCTACAGGCCCGAATTTGTCGAATAATTAAATCGACTGAAACGAAGCTATATTCTTGTTTTTGTGGAGCACAAATTTACGTCGCTGATCGGTGATTTGAATGAACTTGTTCATCATGGAAACTGTCCAGGGTTTATCAAATTCCAACAAGTTGTGGGTTAGATATTCTTCATATTTAAAAGCATATTTCAAGATAAACCTGAGCCGAGGAAAAAAGGCTCCCGTAGCCGTTAATTGTAACAACTGGAAAATTTCTAGACATAACTAAAATTTTCGGCCATATTATGTATTTAATGAATGTTAGTTACTAATAGATACTTTGTAAATGTCATTATCCCAACTTCCCGCAACTGCATGAGGGCTGCATCTGCTCGTGGATATGAACAGCGCACATGCCACTGAAGAATATTTCCGTGCAGAAAACTCGCTAGCTTTTCATTATTGTTACGTTGATGCTGCGACAAGTATGTCCCACAGCTAGGGCACAGCCACGAAGCATGTTTTGGTGGACGTGGAGTCAAATTTTAATAAAACTTAGTTAGTTTAGATTATCATTTATTTCATCTTGCTTGCTTCTTCCTCACTGCACTGGCGTGCAGTTCTCGACTCGGTTTCTACTGCTGCTTAATTTAACCAAATGTCATCATTGGAGATTATTCAAATCAAAAACTAATTAGGATTTGGATTTAACATTAAGCTAGGTTGCCACGACAGCTGGATTGCGAGCATTTCTAATATTTGAGGCTTAATTATTAATTTGTGCAATTCTTTTAATCAGCCGTCATAAGTCATTATAATAGCAAACCAGAAACCACCTTTGCTAATTATATTATTCAAGCAAGCTTGCTGATGAGCGAGTCGCTCAGCTTGCAAGCTTCACGGTTAACTGCTGCGTTCCAGTTGCGGTTTCAGAATAGCATTAGCTCATCGTAACCACTAACCTTCTAACCGTGATTGTAATATTGTTTTAAAGGTAGGCCCTGTTCAGCTAAGGGGCTTACAGTGTTCATTATTTAAAACAACTTGTGATGATATGCGAGAATAGATGAATATGCCAAAGAAATACTTCAACCTGGAACATGTTTAACCTGACTGGATTTTACTCACAATTTGTTGTCTCGATCGTTAGTGATGAAAAATTGCTCCGTATGCATTCAGAAAGGTTCATCGAAGAAGAATTTTATCTTCGTACGAAGCACGTTAAAAAGATGCACTTCCATGAACAGCGACCAACGATGGGGATGTTCACGATGTCATGGCGTATAAAGCGTGCGTGCTGTGTATGAAGCAGCTCACAGAGTGTGAAGCGTTGAACGAGCGTGCACGTGTATCGCTAAAGACCTTATTTCTCTACTGTAGTGCTCGCCGCAGTGACACACGCAGACAGCTACCCGACCACGCCAGGTGCGTCTGCTGAACACATTATCCTTCGTCAGGGGTGTCGAACTTCGCCAAGATGTTCAGCCGGTAAAATTTTGCAAAAAAATATTATGCTGATGAAATCAATCCAATTTAATTACACTGATTGCGTGTGCAAAACATCTTGGTGTTGTTTGAGATCTCTGGTCTTTCACTCGTTCGCAAAATGAATTCACACGCAATATTAAACCAGGAAATGGCGAATATCCAAAAAATCCAAGTTATAATATGCATCTCAGTTTACATCTAAACATAGGTAATTTCTGGCTAGAGGTAATGTGACTTTTTTATTCATGTACTTGAATTGCAAAGACTTTCTAAGCACATACAAAATTATCATATATTGGTCTATAAAATTGAGCCCAATTTTCTTTGCCCAGCAATCTGCGCTTATCCTAATAAGCAAAGATAAGAAATAATCTGTAATTTATTAACTACGACCTTAAGTTTTGTCATGAAAAAAACTACCGAGTTCCGTACAATTTACCTGCTCATAGCAAATTGTTCTCCATGGCAAGATGACAGCGAGCAAATGCAGATAGCAGTAGGCAGACTTTGGAAGTCTCAAACATAGAAGTCATGTGAGTGACACATTCGAAGCTGTAAAGGTCTATACTTAATAAGATCTCCATTTTTGGGATTCTTATTAGTTTTGAGTATATTTAGAATGAAATTGTGAGAATAATCATAAGTTGGATAAAAAGTTGTCATCGGCAGGAGCGAGGCGACTTAGATGAATAAGTAAAGTCTTCGGTGTTGCCGTCTGAATGTGCTGGTTACAGTATGCCCTGAGGCGGACGATCCTGGCAGGATTCGCTTATTGAGCTCAGAGAATAATTTTAACACAATACCATACAAAAAGTAATTTGAGTTATTTATTTTCAGAGCAAACAGCAATTTGATTGTTTAAGTACCATGTCGAGGTTTTACGCTTGTTTATTTGCTCTGTTATTTTATGAAGCTGAGGTACAAGTAATATGATTTTTTTGCAATATTTGTTCGTTGAATGTTATAGAGCTCTTTGAATGACTTCTTCAGAAAAGCTTAATATTTTATGTGAACTCTACCGCAAATATTGATATAAATAATTGTATCGGTCGCTCCTGAATTGATATAGATCAAAGTCGTGAAACAATCAAGATGATGGGATTATAACGGTGAGAGGAATTTAAATTTTAAATTTGATTAGAATACTATTTTCACATGAGAGTATTGATTGTGCTCATTTATCAAGATAGATAGTCACAAAAGATTGCAAACTTTCCGGCTGAATTTTTTTTTGGGTCTAGAACCATTCAACTTTCCTCACAGCTCATAATTGTTTTCTGATACAGAAAATATTTGTGCCAATATGCCCCAATAAATGATCTAGTATCGTAAAAGTACAAGCATGTTGGTCACTAGTCAGTGATGGTTTAGAAATAATTGTTGGGTTTGGAACACGAAGGAACTTCCTACTGCGATACTCCCTCAGTGTGGCCATCAGGAGGATGTCAGTGACGCTGCAATGCAAGAGCGAGCGCACGCACGCGACGCGGTGTCTCTCTGACGCAATTCATAATCTCCGGGGCTGTCCTTATCTCACGCTAAATACGGCGCAGCTAAATACGACATAATCCTTATCTCACGCTAAATACGGCACAGCTAAATACGACATAATCCTAATCTCAAGCTAAATACGGCACAGCTAAATACGACATAATCCTTATCTCACGCTAAATACGGCACAGCTACATACGACATAATCCTTTTCTGACGCTAAATACGGCACAGCTGAATACGACATAATCCTTATCTCACGCTAAATACGGCACAGCATATGTAACGCACTAGAGGCGAGTGCAATTCTGTACAGTGAGACGAGTCATTGATACGCGCATGCGTAGAAATCAAGATGTTAACATAACATAACATAACATATCATAACATAACATAACATAACATAACATAACATAACATAACATAACATAACATAACGTAACATAGCGATGTCGGCACTGAAGAGTAGGCCTGATGTGGCCTGTCGCCGATTCTTAGTAGGCGACCGCAGGGCATAGCTTTTATTTCTGAGCTTCATTGTCTACCAAATCTATAAAAGTTTGACACGCTAAAGTTTTTTGATCTGGATGAATAATTAGAATCGAATTTTAATGCACTAGTAAAGTCGCACCTCGCTTACTGTACTAAGCCTAAGTTGCTACCAGTTTTCCCTGCATTACCAGAATCACTTGACTCGTACAGATTCGGAACTCTTAATTAACATAAATTTAAATCAGCAAAATAAATAAATATGATAGCAAGTTTGTGCTCATTACTATTGTGTCTTTAGTGAGCATCTATTGGAGCTTTTATGCAGACAATGTTTATTACAGGCTTTGATCGTTGATTTTCAGAGCAGAACCAATTCATGTAATATGTAAATTTGCGTTGTTTTTATATTTAACTTTAATTGAGAGCCAATAAGTCAGTGACGAGCGTTCTTCAGTCAAATTAAGCTGTGCATGCATAGAGCATACGTACCAACAGTGTTAAGGTTATATTCACTCGACCTTAAACAGATTAGCAGGTAGATATAAAACTACACTAATCAGTAAAATCAGTAAGTAAAATGCATATTCATTCACGCAGTCTATGAACACGTCTTTAATCACGCAGTAGATTCTTCGTGACGAGAAACAAAGGCTCGTGTAACAGACGGAAATGCGTTGCTGATGACCAGAATCATGGATTGTAATGGCCACCTCCTGCAGCGGCTCGCGCTTATAGCTCCGCTCGCTAGGCGCTAGGCAAAGGCAACCAAAATTGAGTTGAAATTTTAGTAGCTTTACAGGTATGGAACTAATGTATATTATATACTTATATAATCCTTGTATATTTGAAATATGGATGAGCCACTCCGCATCAAATTTGAGCATCGGGCCAGCTTTCCGAGGCAATTTAGTTACCGAGACTAAATAGATAATTTGTCTTGAATTCCAACAACACGACGAAAATGTAATAGATGTGCTTGTAACTGCGCTGAATAATATCGAATCTATACATATTTAGTCCGAGTCTTGACCAAATTTATTCTAATTATCAAAAGTTTGATCTACGTTAAGTTGAGCATACGTTAAGTTAGTAATAAAAGGCATTAATTCACCAAAATATGTGGTATATTTATATGTGGCAGGGTGGCCCAGTGGTTACAGTTCAGAGTACCAAGATTGGAGCAGAGAGGCGCGGGTTCGATCCCAGCTCTGCGCGCCAATTTCTGGTCAGAATCGGCAAGGAGGCCGGGCGGTTAAGCACA
This sequence comes from Hyalella azteca, assembly GCF_000764305.2. Classification (NCBI taxonomy): domain Eukaryota; kingdom Metazoa; phylum Arthropoda; class Malacostraca; order Amphipoda; family Hyalellidae; genus Hyalella; species Hyalella azteca. The sequence goes on from NW_025932378.1 coordinate 10,827, forward strand.
GCAGAATTGTAGTAGTGAGTTGCGAGTTCGAGACCGCAGCGAGCTGTGAATGTTCTGCGATGTTAAGAATCGGCGACAGGCCTACGGCCTAATAAACGCTGAAACCGCTATTATATATTATTATTATACTAAAAATTCCGGTTGAATTATGGCCTTAACGACATGGTAATTATTTACGAAAAACTCCGCCTTATGAGCGAAGGTTGAATACAATGGGCGAACTCTCCTGTAATCTGTCAACGATCTCCATACTTTAATGAGCAGAACATAGTGAGCCTTACTGACGCACTCCACGGACCGTCTTATTCACTGAACTTGCTCAAGTGCACGTAGCGGCCTAAGTTCACGTAGCTGTCATGTACATGTAGCGGCCGATTTCTCGTCGGTGTTTTTTTCACTGACAAACCGGGAATCTTGACACACCGTCAGTGATTGGCTGATGGAGATACGAGCTATAAAATATTTTTTGCAGTGCGACTTTAGACTTTTTTGGGCGTATTGAGCGTTACTCCTCGTCCCGATGACCTCAGTCGAGGTTTTCGAACTTTAACGCTCACTCAGGGTTAACGTTTCACTTCTGAACGTTTTTAATTTACGCACTTATTGCAGATTAGAGGGAGAAGCACCGTAATCCTGTGAGACCAAACGAAGGTCGAGATCTAAATTCATCTTAGTTATTACACCAGAGTGTTTTTTATTTTGATATTTTCTTATTCCATTTGGGGCAATAACACGTGGGACTCTCAATAAATATTTTTGAAACAGTAAATTTTGGTAGCAAAAAACTATATGTTGATCGAGGGATCCCATGTTATTGTGTTATAAACTTCTGACTTCATTTTTTTGCTTAACCTAATTAATTAAGTTTTTAAATTACAAAGAATGATTAAATATAATTCTTTGAAATTAGGAATTTGCATATGAATAAGATTTGTATACACATGCATCATCTGTATCACTCCTCCATGTCACGAATATAGCCTTCAATTGATGGGTGGCATGTAATTTTACTTTCATTTCCTGAAATTATTATTATTTATTGGACCCAAATAATTTACATATAATTTCTCTACTTATATCATTATTTTTGATTATTGTTGGTGGTGACCTGCTGCATGCTCTTGCTATTTAAATTGAATTTTTCTCCATTTCCTTTGTGCACCTCAGCACGCCTCTCTTCGCTCGTTCATGATTTGCGGACTTGGTTCAGTGGAAAAACAAGCATCTTTGGTAATCGTGGAGGCGCGAAACTTCTTCTCGGGATAGCAGTTTTCTAATAATAAATAATATTTTTTGTGAAACAAAGTTAAATAAGCAGTTTCTGTGATGATGATGCACAATTACTTATTAATTAAAATTAATGAATAGAAAAATAGTTGATCCTGATGAATCGTTTCCAGCTGAAATCGAGGCTCTTCCAGAGAAGCTCAGAGACATCGGAACGAAATTATAATGTATCGTATAACGGTGTTTAATATTGCAATGGCTAATCTGTAGCTATTATTATTTATTAACTATTGCAAGAATATGATCGTTAACGTTGACTCCAAGAATCCAGAAACGTGTTTCTCAGACGCTGTGACAGCATTATCGTCTTAGGCTGATCTGAACACAATTAAAGATGTATCAGCAGGAAGCAAGGAAAAGACGGATTTAGAATGAAGTCGCAAGTGAAAATGTGCTTGAAGCGAAGTAATGTTCATAAGAATACGAGCTTATATTGGAGGCCTCAAAGAGAAAAAGAAGCACTTGAATTAAAGGAAATGCTTAGTTTCATTTATGAGAAGGAAATGGCTTATTGGAATGCAACAGTGTGCACAAACAGACGTGTTTGGATTTTGGCTTCCGACAGACGAGAAAGCGCCAGAACGCCGCCAAGAAAAGACTCTGCATGGAAAGAAGTCACGCGCATGATATTACGTGGAAACGGACGAGCTTGGAATGGCATCAGTTGAAGGCAAGGACGTGCATGCTTGGATTGTGGTCACGCTTAGGAAAATTCGCGTTCAGAATTAGTCGTGCGCAAAGAAGGACGCGTTCCGAACGAGGTCAGGCGCAGATATGGACACGCTTGGAACGAGGTCAGGCGCAGAGATGGACTCGCTTGGAATGAGGTGAAGCTTGGAATGAGGTGAGGCCTGGACTCGTTGAGGGTAGCGCAGGAGGCGGCGGAAGTTGAGGTCGTCCAAAAAATTCTATTGTCCAACTTTGGCCGTCCAGCACCGGTGATGATGATGATGCTAGTGACGAAGGCGGTAATGATTGTGGTCGTAATGGGGATTACGGTCAGGATTATTTACTGATTATTGCGAGGTGTTAGCCAATCTTTCTTTCTCAGCGCCCCGTCCACAGGATCTTATTTGATTAAATGAAATCCAATATGATAAATCACTTGGCTGGCACAACGAGGTCAGCGTACCTCGATGTTTGGGCATGTGCTATCAGCTTCCAAAATTACAATGCATTCATTTAATTGACGGTACTTATTCATTTAACGATCATTCTGACCTATATACATTTTATCGCTAAAAATTTCATCTAGTTGGCGCTACGAATTATTTATTGATGGAAAAATGCATTTTCAGCACACAGCTTACATAAGTTGCACAGAGTGTGCATGCTGACGCGGTGGTCTATAGAGTGTGGACGGGACGGTCCTTTGCTTGATGATAAGTTGTGCTGACACTCATTACGACGACGCTGTCTGCCAACGGACACGAAATTCGGTTCAGTCCGCACAATGCAAACTATAATGACTTGTTGACGGGTGAAAGTCGTGGCTAAAGATAAGAACCATGACCGTGCTGTTGCAAGTACGATACTGCATAGATTAGCTGTATTGTTATTATTGAGCGTCTGCATGTATACACTAGATCGGGCGATAAATGCGGGAAAAGGTTAAATTCGGTATTTGTAGAAAAATGTTCTTTTCCGGCTCGAACTAAGTTGTTCAGAATAAAAAATTCTACACGTTATCAGGAATGCAGCACGTCTGACGTCCGAGGTTTTGGTCCCAGATCTAACTCAGTTAGACTTGAAATTAGAAGCAAATGTTCGGTATGAATATTTACTGAGTTCTATTGAAGTGTAAGAAATCACAATTTAATCTAGAAAAAACTTTACACTAGAATTTGTGCTGTAATATAAGATGAGTAAGTGTAATTTTATCAGAAAAATTGCACAAGCATGGTGGCAGAGCACAATGCTAAGGCGAACAACATAGTTCAAACTTTCGGAAAAAATTTCATAACTGAGCAAGTGAATCTGACGTAGAAATGTTCCATATTATTTTCCTTGCTCATTGGAAACTACAAGTACGTCATTTTACAATAACAATTTACTTGCGAAACGAATGAGGAATTAATTCTAATATAAAATAGAAGAATAGAATAGAATTAGGAATAATTATAAGAATTAAGAATTATAGAATAGAATTAAGATTAATTCCGAAAATGGTGAGCATTAATATTAACCATCTGTAACAACCACGACACGTACTGAAATACTCCTATAATTACTTAAGGACAGAGAATCACTCAGAAAACTTCTTGAATGACACCATAATTTCTCCATACCGCTACACTGTCATCGGGTTGTGAGTTCATGGTTTGCAATTGTTGCTTTTCCCAACGGACGCGTGTCTGTTCAGGGAATATGTTTTATTCGACATGCAATAAATTCGTCTAAAGAAGCTTATACGAGAGATGTCAAAGAAATCTCGCCTTGGTCCAGCGTTTATATCGGAGGAATTTATTCCAACTATCATCAAAGACGGTGATTTATTGCCAGAAGTTGCCTCAATTGCATCGATGTTGAAATGAACTTCACGTGAAATGATAAGGACTGCGCATCCTGACTGCGTGCCTGCTGAACCATGATCAGACTCACGCAGGTGGCGGCCATTACTCATCTTCTGTCCTTCGCAGTCAGTGGTGGAGATGGCCATTGAAGCCACTGGTGGCCGTCGTAACTCATCTACTCTTCTTCACAGTTAGTTAAAAAATGACCATCGATGCCACTAGTGGCCGCCGTAACTCATCTGCTGTCCTTCGCAGTCAGTCAAGAAATGGTCATCGATGCCACGCTGTAATTACCGCGCAAAACGCCGTTTTGATACAAAAAGTTTTTTCAGAGATGCTGGATTATTAATTTCAAGCCACAATATAACTCTTTATTTTCGTGTCTTCACAAATTTGACATCTCGTGATATGGTGTTTGTTGGTCATCACAGCAACATAAATAAGAAGAGCTTCATGTTGCGTCAGTGGGAGTCATGCGTCTGGCGTCATTATTGCTTATCCGTTCGCTGGCAGCGCATGCGCGCTGTGGGCTCGCGTGCAGGTTGTTGCGTGCGCAGCTCAAGACTTCACCTTGCGGTCAGCCGCTCGTGAAGCTCCCGAAGCTTCAAGCGCATATTTCCCTTAACGTTGTCCTAAATAAACGAGACACTTTCACTTATCAGCTCATAAGTAAATTGAGACACATTTCAACAGTTCCAGGACCGTTGGCCCTCCAAGCAGACTAAAAATTCATGTTCTGGAGTTTCCTTCACAAATATAAATGCCAAATAACTTGAAAAATTTATTGGAAATTTTGGTAGTGTAGAGAATTTATAAAATGGAGCGTACACGATTTGCTAGACGGAATCCATTTCTATAACAGTGTGCTCACGTGTTACAATAACGATCAACTGACTCAAATTCAAGATTACTCTTTCAACGAATAATTTAATATTTGAAATTCACAATGTAATTTTTTTGGAATCGGAAACTTTCAGCATGTAAGCTTCACGCATTGTAATCGGATTGAATAATGTAAGTAGTTACAGCAAAGTTATTCTTTAGCGTGATGATCATAGGGAAAATACTTGATGCAACGTATAGTAGTGAAAGTGGCTTGAATTCAATAACTGTAACAACAAGCAGACACTTAAATGTCAACGGGCGTCACTCATGGCTTACGGTCGCACATGACGGCCGCTGTGCCGTGATTGCATCGCGCAGCTCTCCGCATCTACGGAAAGCGAGAGCGACGAGCAAGATCTGTACGTGGTGCATCATGCATGTGATGTGCGTGATGTATGAAATGCATGTGATGTGCGTGATGTATGTAATGCATGTGATGTGCGTGATGTATGTAATGCATGTGATGTGCGTGATGTATGTAATGCATGTGATGTGCGTGATGTATGTGATGCATGTGATGTGCGTGATGTATGTGATGCATGGGATGTATACAATGCATGTAATGCATGGGATGTATACAATGCATACGGCTCATGGTGCATGCAAGGCAACTGTGCTGCATTGACAGATCTGAGTGGATCATTGCCCAAAAAGTCAATAAAGTTGATTTATTTTCACAATATAGGACAGTTTTGTGTATATGCATGATGTCTGCGGTTGTTGGTCTTATTCTTGTAGTAATATTGTGAAACGGTATTAGGAATTATTACAATAATTAGATAGCATTGAATTAGGCCGATAGGAGAAATAAGCAGCCAATGAAAAATTAGTTTTTCATTAGTGCGCTGCTCGTCCAAAAAGTATATCCAAACCTTGTCCATTCTTTATACTATACGTACGAAATTCATTCCATCAAGTCAAACGCTAAATAATTTATTTGGCACATTATTTTCCGACTAATTTTTAAGCGATTCATTCGGTGTCAACGCTATTTATAAATTGAATTCACAATCCAACATTCAGTTTTGAAGCTCTTCGCTCAAGTGGGCGATAAAGTCCTGATAATGAAGCCCAATCCTCAAAGAGAAGTCACACTATCGATGAGTGTTGCGCGTGATTGGACTTTATTGCCCCGTGAGCGTACCGAGGTCAAGGGTTCCAATCATGGCCACTCTAATCGAAGTGATTTCTCTTTCCAGGATGCAACTTCTGGTGGTGGCTCTAGTGGCAGCTGCGGGCATCTTGACTGCAGCTGGTCCTCAGTTCAATGGATTTGGAAGTGGATTTGGAAGCGTATTCGGAGGTGGATTTGGAGGAGGATCTATTGGAGGTTCAGGAGGGTACCCGACAGGGCCTGTGACCCCACCACGAGGGTATGGACCTCCCCCTGTAAGACCTCCAGCCCCAACCTCCCCTCCAGGAGGGTATGGAGTACCTCCTATAGGGCCTCCTATCCCGCCCCCACCACCAGGGGGATATGGCCCTCCCACAGTGAGGCCTCCCAGTAGTACTTATGGCCCACCAACTAACGTCCCTGGGACTTGTCCTGTTCGGCCACAGACATCTGTTATTTACACAACAATCTACCAAACGTCAACGATATTCACAACCTTCTACCAAGGTGGTGGCACTCAAGTCATCACCACTACAATCTTCAACTCACAATTTGTTCCCACGACAGTGTTTAATACTCAGCTAATAACTAGCACGAATTTTCAAACAAACTTTGTTCAACAAACAACCCAGCAAGTGATCGATACAGTAGTGCAGCAAACCATCCCGGGAGGAAATCAAATTCAGACAATATTTGTAACGAGCACCAGGATCATCCCTCAAATCAGCTTTGTAACGGAGACGCAAACGAGCACCCAAATCATTCCAATTTTGATAACTCAAACACAGTTACAAACAATCAATACACAAATTGTGGAGTACATCACGAGAACCGTGACGCAAACTCAGATTATAACCATCCCAGGAGGCGATGAGATACGCACTGTTTTTATGACGCGCTTCGACACCCAAGTTCAAACTGTGGGAGGGGGACTCCAAACGCAGGTTGTCACTGCAACCAGTTTCATCCAACAAGGGCAAACGATTACAATACCAGGCCCTGATGTTACTAGTACCATTGTACAAACGAATCAGCAGTTAATTCCTACAACTCTCGTTACCACGAGGTTTGAAAACCAATTTGTAACGCAGACCCTATTCACCACTCTGACGAACTTCATAACTCAGACAGTTGTGTCAACTAGTTTCGTGAACCAAGAAGTTGTGTCAACAGTTTTCATTCCACAAGTTATTACGAGAACCCAAATCATTTATCAGACCATACCGTTCATTCAGACCAACACCGTCTTCCAGACAAGTTTCATCACAATATCAGGTGGACTGGATACTCGAACGGTGACAATCACGTCTGTTACTCAAATTCAAGGAGGAGGACAAACGATTTATTCAACTCTAGTTTCAACGCAAGTTACTTCGCAAGTCATTGTTCAGACCATCAACAGGAATATGATTGCGACCATCACAAGAACCGTGCCGCCCAGATATTGCTCTACTACCCCTCCGTCCACTGGAGGCTACAATTATAACCCGCCTTCGATTCCGTTCACATTTGGATTTTAATGTAAATTATTATTAGCAAATGTGTCTTTTCTGGCTTGTGATGCAAATAGAGAGAATAATTGTCGTAAATATGGATGAGATTACATATTCTTTCGACGAGCAAGCGCTCACTTAAATAATTTGCGGTCGCAAGGCCAGTTCGCTCGTGAACAACGTTCGTTTTCGTACATGAAGCCAGTTTCCTCATTCTGGATGTTGACGATTTTTTTTGTTTGGAAGTTAGCTGCAGGCAAGAGGTGCTAGCTTCGTGAAAAATTTGGTTCAGTTAATACGTGTTAGTGAAATTCTCACCAAAATCATAACTAAAATTTGTTGCGATGCACCTATGTTTCAAAAACTACTCAATTATAGATGTGCTGACTGACAGATGTTCCGTGGTGGAGATGCATAAAAAAGATCGTAGTAATGAAAGTAATGTATTAAAGTAATTAAACAAGAGTAATTTTCGCTTACCAAAATTAGGTCAATAGACAATATTGTTCAAATTGACTCCTGGAGAATATTTAAAATACAATTTGATAGGATTGTCCAATTAGTCGTCATTTCTGGGCACTTCATAACTTTTCACACTAGATGGGTCTTTCTTGTAGTGTCAAATAGTGCTATCACCTGCGAGGGTTTTATTGCAGTTAATAAAGCAACAATTTAGTTTCTTAGTTGATATGACGCCCGTGAGTTTCAAGTGACGGATACTATTACGAATGCATCCACACCAAATTAATGTTCTTGTCTTGCCCACAGGATGCTGTCGGCCGTGCTGTGGCTCGCGCTGGCGTCTCCGTGCTTCTCGGCATCCTTGACGCAGCGACAGTTCCGGCAGTTCGGTGGAGTCCCGCAGCTGCAGGGATCCATCAACAATGGCTATTTGCCGCCTCGGCCTACGTCTGGCCCAGGAACATGTCAGCAGTCAACTGCGTTTGTCACGTCCACCCAGTATTCCAACCAAGTGGTGACCAGCACCATCTACAGCAACGGAGGTGGTCAGATCATCACACAAACAGTTTTCAGTACACAATTCATACCAACAACATTCTTCTCTAACCTTATATCAACAATCGTTGTCAACAGTGGCCAAATTCAGACCCAGTTTATAACTATAACGATCACTAATACTCGCACACAGTTTGTTACTCAACCAGGTGGAATTTCATTCGTGACGAGTACTCAGTTTGTTGATGTGCCTCAGATCGATTTGCAAACACGATTTATTACGCGTACCGTTCAAATTCCTTCAACGGGAGTCACAACAGTGTTCTCAACGACAGTCATCCCACAACAAGTTGTGAGCACTATTTTTAATTCCCAATTCGTTACCAGAACTATGATTATACCTGGTCAAACACGAACTGTCGTCAGCACATTGTTCAGTACTATTTTCTCAACTGTCAGCATTCCTGGACAGACGATTTTTCAAACACAAACTATTTTCAGCACAAACTTCATTCCTCAAACGATTACGCTTCCCGGAGCCACTCGAACTGTTGTGTCAACAGTAATACAACCTGTATTCACTACAATCTTCTCCACAGTTTTCTCTGGAAACATTCAAACCAGCTTCGTTACTAGCACGCAGTACGACAATAGAGTCATTACATCTACAATTGTTACCCAGGTGAACAATTTCAACACGCGAACTGTTACGGTTCCTCAAGTGAGCACATCAGTTGTCATCCAAAACCAAGTGACGACATCCACTGGCTTCACCCAGGTTGTCATACCAACTTTCGTGACGGTAAGCGGAGGGAACGGAGTTGTAACTGTAACTCGGACTGTCGTGTCAACTCAAGTGATCCCAGGCAGTGGACAGACCGTATTTGTTACAAGGACCGTCTTTTCGACTTCTTTCATCACCTCCACTGTATTCAACACCAATGTGCAGACTACAGTGATCACCATCACCCAGCCCTGCAGTGGTGGGGGCACCAGTACAGGTGGATACAACTATACCCCTCCTCGCGTAGCGTTCAACCCCTTCAATTGAAAGTCTCGTGTCCGCTGTGCACGATAATTTCATCTTTTTATTACTAAGAACAGATAACAGAGTAATGACTCTAATCATCAGTACACTGATGAATTGTAAATAAAGTTTGATGTTCTGTAGCTATTATAATATTAGTTATTTAAACAATGTCATTTATCAGAACACAAAGCGCCGAATTGTATTTGAAATGTAATTTGTTTATTCATGGCGCTATGAATTCATTCTTCATGTACGCTCGAATAGCCACACTAGAAAAAATTTTAGCATTCTGGGTAAAAATTGTTACGATTTTGGATCATAATTATTTTGCACGCCTGTAATACTTCTTGGTGGCCTGTGTACGGTGAATACTTGTGTCTGATGTCCATCGATTGCATCAATGGATACTTCATGATGATTGCTTACGTATTGATGTGAATAACAGATAACCACGCATTCATGTACGTTACAGCCTGGTGCATTCGGTTAGAGCGAAACATGTAATTTATCTTACTCTCCAGCATCGTGAGTGTTGCGCACACCGCTGCCATGGATGCAACGAGAACCTAGGCTTCATTATGTACGGATCGTGTTGTCATTAAAATAGTTATCTAATGATTATGTTTTATTTTACTTTGAAAATAATTAAGAATCGACGGACAGTTTATCACCTAAGAAATATTTCACACACGAAAAGACCATTAAAAATAAGCTGTCACTTAGTCGTAATCGACTATCCTTACGAACAGTATGGATTGTGAACAGATCCTCCTGCGAGGACGGCTTGTATGTACGCAAAGATCTACTTATTTAGTTCTCCAGTCAACAATATACATACGTGTGTTCGCTACCATAGCTCAGATGGAGGTTAGGACAGATGTCAGTCTTGATGTCCAGCCATTCCCAGGTTATTTAGGTAGAAATACTCTATATCGATATTATTAATAATTCGAAGTTTGATTGCTAGACTAATTAAATGCAAAAATGCAACTGTACGAGGTAATTTGACTGAAAATAGTTTAAATTACTTATTGAAAATTCGAACACTTAAGGGTAGATTATTTGAGATACTTGGAACATCCCAAAAATCGATCTAAAGGCAATATACACAGTGCAAAGCTTTAAAGGAGAAATAAGTAATTAAAAGCCACTTCTTTGTATTTTTCATAGAAATGATAATGCTTACAATTACTTAAATGAATTATCTACATTATTTATTTCCCAGAGCATACCAGCTTTATCACTTTCCATGGCTTGCGAATTTTCACATCTTCAAGCGCGAAGAGTTCACAACGACGACGAATTTAAACTTTGGAGCAACGACCTCAACCTTTCTTACCGAGGTAACCATCTTCAAATGATGCATATCAATAGTTCAATGAAGAATGCAAAACATCCCGGGAATTGCTTCTTGCGATGGCACAGAACAAATAAAACTTAAATCTAGAGTAAATCAATATTACTAGTATTTGAAATGGAGAAAAATCCCAGTTCCGTTATTATAGTGAGGCCATTTGTCTTCGCCGAGAAAGCGGTGCTTCCAACCGAAGAATAGGTAGTACAGAAATGCAAGACCTCATTCAAAACGCATCCTTCTCAACGCATTACTAACTACAAACGCTAATTTTCCTACACGTGACTACAATCAAAGCATGCACTTCTTTGCCGAATAATAGTTCTTTCTACGGCTCATACGTGAGGAGAATTTTCAGTGCAAGGGGAAGAGTTGCAAAAAGGCAAATATTGCTGAATTATAAATGATCATAGGTGGAAACATTGAGCAGCAGAAGCGAAAATTTTGTTGGTCATGGAGGAGGAATGGTATAATTGTGTTCCATTGGAGCAATAAAACTCCCGTGAGCCAAACAAATAGGGATCAATAGCGAGGGAAAACAAACAGGGATCAGGGGAAACAAACGAACAGGGATCAATACACTATACACCTGGGGAATAAGACGCATTAGGTGCCACGATTGAGGTGATCCAGTCGAGGTAGGCTGCGACCCGCGTGTAGACACCCATCTGTCCGCACACTGCGGGACCGAAGCTGAACACCCCCTGTCACCACACGCGGAACGCACTTCCCGGGAGGAGCCTCAGGAAGATCGAAATCCTCCTGCATCAGAGGCCCGCCGCTGTCGCCCTGAGATGTAACATAACCGCTGTTAGAGACCAAATGTAGCTGCACATGACTTCCTCACACGAGTCCTTAGTGTCAGCACACAGCTTACCAAACACAAGTCCTTGTTTTCAGCACGCACTAATCACCCCCACGAGTCCTTGTTATCCTTACAAGTTCAGGACATTTTCGTCCACGGTCATGCTGATGTTTCATCGTCCTCTGCCTCCAAGACGTCGATAGGCAGGTCGCCCTGCCCTATAGGTCCCGAAAATAACGTTGAACGTGTACTGTGCATCTACCCTCGTTTCTGCCAGCTTATGTAAAACTCTGTTGCTTGTTACTTACTGAGGGTAATGGCCCATCATAGAACAATCCGGGATCTTGCTAAAAAAACGCATCCAGTCGTCTTTTGAAAATCGCTGAGGAGAACTCTTCTCCTCTCAGTTCTTTCAGCAAGGCATTGATCAGCCTAGGTACTGCCACGGTAAGAGATCCCTCCTGCACGGAGAGTGTGAACTATGGTCCCAGCTCGGTTGTTACCTTGGGCAATCATGAACAGTGTCCCTCTTCATCAGTAAAGATATGTCGCTATTTCATAGGTCTTACTTTCAAAATTGGGAGCAAGTCCGGTTTTCTTCATCCAAACCTACAGTTTGATCTAACTCTCTTCTCTTGTGAGTACAGTTCCGGGTGTTTCATTGGCTTCGCTTCTCTCTGTCCGCCAGGCCCACCCAATCCGTTGTCTGCCTCCTGCAACTATTTCCTCGATGTGGTCATCAAGCGTGACTTCGGTACTGGTCAACACTTCGATATCTATAATAAGTTACTTCTTCTATATTTCTGTGCCGTCCGATGCCAAGTAGCGATGCAGCGTCCCCGCTTCTGCGCCAACTCTGTACCTCAATACTTCGTAAGTAGTTCTGTTGAATTGCATATTATTCACTAGAGCCTAATCGTAGATTGCCGATGTCGTCCTGTAACCTATCGCAGGCCAGGTCGTCCGTGATTCTTATTACCACTGTTGTATCGTCTACAAATGACGATATAGATTCATATGTAGGTTCTGAGTCGATGTCGGCGATCTTGATGAGAAAGAGTATCGGTCCAAGCACCGAGGGTCCCAGCATCCTCGCTTCTCTGGATTTCTAGTTTCCAACTTCGACAGCTTGTACCTTGTCAGTAAGGTAGTTATGGATCCACCATAACAGGCTTCCTTGCACCCGAGCAGCTTTTGATTTCTCAAGACCACCCCATGGCAGACTTTCTCAAAAGCCTTAGCAAATTCAAGCATACCACGTCTATGCCAGCTTTCTCCTTTAGTAGGGCCACAAGGCGGTGAAGGTTCTCCAATAACTGTGCCAAACAGGAGCGATTTCGCCGAAAACCGTGTTGTCTGTTATTATACTTCTGTTCAGTCTCTTCCATATACTGGACAAGCCTTCCGTCCACTCCTTTCGCAAAAATATTGATCACCTTTGAGGTCAAGGCCACTGGTCTGGAACTATCGAATCTCTTACCAGGGCCTGCTTTGTGGAATGGCGTTACCAGTCTCACTTCGATACAGAAAGGAATAAGTGCATCCGTCAAACGGGTTTTCCAGACTATAGTGAGAGGCTCTTTCAATGGCTCCGATACACTTGATCTTCATTACTGCCGTAATTACATCTAGTCCTGAAGCTGAAAAGGAGCCAGTTCTTCGGTGTTCTTCTCCCAACGGTGATGTTTAACTCGTGACAATTTTTTCAAATTTGCCTTCGTTTGCGAGTTATATGGCTATACATATTTGTATACTCTATGTCAATGCAAATTAAAAATCGGCTTCAGAAATGCCGGTCGTTTCTCTGTATATCCGTGTACCTAACGAAGGCAAGATAACAAAATATTCGCAAGCTAAACGTTACCTATCATTGGGAGGTTAGGCTTGTATATTCAAAGTTTGGTTCAAATCTGTTCAGTAGTTTGAAAGAAATTTCTTGGTCATTGCAAATTTCAACCCGAATTGCCATATAATTTACTAATAAAGGTGAAATGGAAAAATTTTACGAGCTAAACTTCACCGTTAGGTCCTGATGAATGCGTGTAACAAGTTCCATCGAGCTGCGTTCATTAGTTTGGGCGATATTCCTTCGTCATTGAATTTGGAGATTGGCCGTGAGACCGACCGTAAATTTGTCCGAGACGTTTTTCCAATCCGTTTTTCGATGTGAGAAGTCCTGACAGTCCTTCTCGGGATAAAGACCTATCTGGATTTTAATTCCAATTGTCGTGTCCACCATCAACAAAAGATAATGAGACAGTGAAGTCTCCTCAACCAAAACATCATCCACCATTCTTTTGTCGTTAGTGAAGAGGAGATCGAACATACTGTGTTACCATGTTGGCAGCCGTACTTGCTGCCTAAGCAAGTTTTCGCAGCAAGCTGCACTAATTTGGATTAGAATAGAATTGTCGGCACTGAAGTAATAGGCCCATGGCCTATTGCTGATTCTTGTACTTTTTGTGACTTGATTCCACAGGGGATCCGGCCTTCTGAACCCGATCGTTCAAAACGCAGCTGCGTTTTAACGCTGACAAATGTAAAGTTATCCACCTTGGCAAGAATAATGAACAGCAAGATTACAGTATGAGAAGACACGGTTGCAACGACAGAGTGATGATGTCGAAGTCGACAACGGAAAGGATCTAGGAGTTAATATCGACAATGAGTTGAAATTTTCTAAGCATATTGAAGGTCAAGTTAATAAAGCCAATCAACGACTTGGACTGATCAGATGCTCTTTCGAGTTCCTAGATTTAGAAACGATGAAGCAGTTGTTTGTTGCTGTCGTGCGCCCGAACCTGGAGTTTGGAAACGTCGTGTTCCTAGCAAATTACGGACCAGGCAATAAGTCCAGCAGCTATCTCAGTCAATCGTCAGCTATGGAAAGATCGGGGCCCAAAGGCCGGATCCCTTGTGAATCAAGTCACGAAAAGTTCAAGAATCGGCAACAGGCCATGGGCCTATTTCTTCAAAGCCGAAACATCTATTCTATTCTAGTTGATGTGAAGAAGTAACGTAATGCAAGGTGTAATATATTGTAAATTTTCAAAAACTTTCCTGCCTCAATTATTAATTCATTCTACGACGTACTGAAAATTAGCTTGTATTAACCCTAGATACGCAACATTTATTTGTAAACAATTTAAATTGCGAAATTCGTGATCTCGCCGAAGAAAAAAAATCAGACGGCCGGTGTGAATAAACTTTCTATGTTAACACTATTCGCTGAAATTAAAAAAAATGAACTATTTTGAAAAAATTCAATCTCTGGTAATATTACGATCGAAAGTGTCTTGGAACAGTCAATCATTCGTCTGTGAGCCCTATTGAAATGAGGGAATAGTCACGTGGGTGGAGTAAGCCACCGTCAGCGGTCAGCATACGCCTTCGCTGGACCTGTGGGCTTAAGGCCCTGATTGAAAACCGAGAGGCTTCGAACAGGCTCGGCTCTTCCCTATGCGTTTCTTCACTAATTAGGATAGACTTTACTCCACTCGCAACCATACCATCACTTCTTACACATGCTGTTATCCTAAGTGTCCGCTGACCACACTGCATTGTCGCAAATGTGAACTGTACCAAACGGTTATGCGTCATCACCTTACTTAATCCGCAAGACGTTAACCCCGCGTCACTGTTTCCCTGCCTTACTTTCCCCCCAGCATTTTTCTTCCCCCCCACACTTACCCCGACTCTCCACCATTATCGCATGACTAACTGGAGGCTTTTCTCGCAGACCGTTGATGCTTATCCGAATTAGGTTAGGTTAGTTTACAACTACTATAGATCCTCTTTTCATAGCGTAATGCAGTCAAGTGAGCAGAAACTAAGAAAAGCCGTCCGGCAGTCAGTGAAAAAAGGCGGGGAGACAGGGTATGCGTGGAGGTAGAGTTATGCCGGGGGAAAGCAGCTGCGACGAACGGACGGGCTGGAGTTCTGGCTGTGTATATCAACAGCGGTATGGCGTAGGGAGTTGCTTACCGAAAATCGTGAGGAGGTTAGACGGCATGGGATAGAGCTGTTGGGCAGTTTTAAATACGGCGTACAGCGATTGTATTGGTGGCTTACTTCTCAGTTCTCACTAGCTTGCTGGTTAATTTCCATGAAGGGTATTTGTACCTTTGGCTTTTAACATATAATCCCTTAGTCTACTCTGCCCTTTAGCAGTTTAGCAGGCTTACGCACGGAAAGGAGGATGAAAGATATGCTGGTGCAGCTGGTCTTGGGCAATGCTGGGATTGCTGGCCTCTGGCATGCATCCCCTATTCCCCTTACTGGTCTACTTATAGGACTCACAAATGAACTTGAGTCTTGAGGGAGAGTCTAAAAAACTCTCTGCTTTGCCTCTATGCTGAGTACATAGAATGATAGGTCACTACTCACTAGGCTTAGTAGCCTAGGTACTAGGTAGTAGGTAGGCAACAATTTTCCTATCAAACAAATAAATAATTTTAAAGTTTAAACATTACCTTGTTAGTCAAAGTCTGACAGTGACTGCCATTCTGCCAACTTGCCAAGTGCCAGTGCCAGTTTAGCCAAATAATTGCTACCTACCTAATAAACTTTGGCTTTGTGTTTATTTTTGCATAATTTACTCTACAAATTTCTATTTATATGTAAATGTGTTATTATGTGGTTAATTGTTGGACTTGGAACTTGTGTCAAAGTTGGGATTTGGGAAAAACTCTGTCAGTCTGTCAGAACTCTGGTAAGTCTGGTTCTGTCTCTGTCAGATCTAGAAGATCTGGTAATCAATTGAAGAAGAACCTGAGGAGTTTTGGTTCGTTTATAAATTGTCCGAATAACATATTAAATATTCATTGGACAGGGAAGGATAATAACAAGACGTGTATCCAGGGTGGCAGGGTGCAGAGGGTGGATGCAGCATCGCCATTCGCCAATATATGGGTTTTTAAGCCCTAAGCGTCGCCTGGTGATTTTAAGATGCGTCGCCGGGTAATTTTTAATGAAAAGCCATTTACGCTGAGTCATAGTGGCAAAGCAGAGAGTTGTTTAGACTCTCCCTCAAGTTCATTTGTGAGTCCTATAAGTAGACCAGTAAAGTATCCTGGATACCAGCAGTATCACACATAAGAAATTGATTTAAATCTTGGGTAAAGCCGTAAATGAGGAAATTAAAAATGAACTGATTCTAAAAAATCTGTGGTTTGCCACTATGCGCTGAGTAATGAAAAACTATTTACAAGCCACGAACTTATTTACAAGGTTCAATGCATGTGTTACCCCAAATAACTAATTTTACCCTACACTAATTTACCCTACTAATTTTACCCTACAGTCTGATACTCTGATTGTACAGCAAGTGTCAACTGAACATATGATAATGCAGTCTGACCGCTCTAATGTGGCCGCAACTACGTAATCGTAAACTTGATGTTTACATTTTTTTTGCGGGAACTCATCGCAACTGATTTCCGGACAAGCTTCACTGCATCCTGATGCATCCAACATACCGGAAACCTTACTTTTTTTAAATAGTTGGCCGAAGACTGACAAATATATTAAATGCAAGAATTTCAATCTAAATGTGTCTGTAAGATCTTCTGAAGGTGTAAATTTAGCTACTGAAGCGTCGCCAAAGATCTTGCAATATTCATCCACTCTCTGCACAGTGGCATGATGTATCTAAGTGTAAGTATTGCAGATAGGTTCATGGGATACACTAGATAGAAGTTACAGGATCAAAGCACAGTATGTGCAGTAATTTTGGAGATAGAGTATTACAACACTGTGTGTTGGTATGAGTGCCGGAGTCTAAGACGTCGTGAGCTTGTCTAGAGTTTGCAGGCTCTATGATGACTGCCTAAGACTGAGACTCTGCTAAGACTGCCTAAGACTGACTGCCAGTCAGCTCACCGAGCTTATATACGCAGTGACCCGTGAATAGTGACGTCACAGAAGGTGACGGAATAGTCACTAATGACATCACGACCTGACACTTGGTCAAATTTCATTGACTTCTTTTTTGGAGACATGGGATTTAGTAAATTTGAAATCAACGGGACCAAGTTTGAGGTCCTGTCCGTCCTGAGGTACAGAGGAACCGGAAGAGCTGGAATGGATCACTGCTACCTGGCACCTGACAACTCAGAAATCGAAGAGAAGCAACTCGTTCGCGATCTAGGAGTGTTGATGAACAATCAGGTCAATTTTGGTGATCACATACTGGCAATAACCGCAAAAGGTAGATGACAGATGGGGTGGATCTGGCGGACGTTCAGAACGAGAGAAGCGGAACCGATGATCACACTATTCAGAGCCCTTGTAATACCTATCCTTGAATACTGCTGCCAGCTCTGGACTCCGTTAAAATTGAATGAATCAACTTAATTGGATCCTTAAATTTCTTATTGTTCATATGCAATATAGCGATTACTAGGAAAAATTAGCATTTTTGCCAGTAACTAACCTTTCATTATTTTGACATCATTCATTCAAACTTGGATACTGTCAATCAGGGCTACTCGGGACGATTTTGAACGTTTTTCATTCATAACTTCTTACCATGAAACATTTCATAAACAAGTTTAGGCTCATTTCAAAGCTCCAGATTTTCTGCTTTCCATTCCTAATTTGTTTCCCTATACTGCCTGCAATTAGTCCCCACAATACTTTCCCCATACCACCCGCAATTAGTCCCCACAATACTCTCCCCATACTGCCTGCAATTATTCCCCAAAATACTTTCCCCATACAGTCAACCGGAGCTACTCGGAACAGACCTCCGACACGGCATAAAACTGTTTTAGTAGCAAAACTAATTGGAATATTGCAAAACTAAATATAGTGGCATAAACATCAACATTTTTCCTATCTATGTAGTATAAAGGAAGTTCAAAAATACTACATTTACTAGCTTTGAAAAATTCCTGAAAAAAATGATGAAAAATGATATTTTGAAAAGCTACTTCTGCTAAGGTCTGTAGTAAAAAAAAATATTTGCCATATTAAAAATTTTCCTTAGAAAAAAGTGGCAGACAAGTGATGGCATGAAAACTTTATTTGCGGAATTTACATACCTCAATCCCAAAAAAATGGCGGCCATTTCTGCACGGCGGGGCTACTCGGGACACCCCCAAAAACACATTTACAGTAGAACCTCAGTTAGCAAAGGCTCCAGTTAAGAAAAAAAAATTGATTAAAAACAAAGAATATTGATTACATTTACCTTGCTCAGCGAAAAAAATTTAACGTATAGAAAAATTAGTGCATCATCAGTCATCATAAAATTGTGCATAGAATGTCATATATAGAATTGTGCACCAGGCATCATAGAATGAAAAGTAATTGACCTAAAATATGATTTATTTCTCCAAAACATATGATGGTTGTCACTAAAACATTCCTTTCTGTTTCAGGTATGTTTTTCACAATCTTTTTTATAGTAAATTCACTAAACCCAATTAAAGTGGCGTGAAATTACAAGCCGTCCTGTAAGCTTACAGATACAGAAAAAATGCTATAAGGATGCTGATATGAAGCTTGCAGTGGACAAGGTACCAGTAGTTGAAATGCTCAATGGCCTGTTCATGGATACGGTAATATAATATGGTAATTAATGTAAATGGTAATATATCAATAAAGGAAAAACAAGTAAAAATCACAGAAAATGTCATTTATTCTACCTCTAGATCATCTACAATGAAAGAGGAGGACTTCAGAGTACTGTTAGTAATGGATGAGTACGCTCTGCATGCTTCAAATGTTTTAAAATTAGGTTTTATTCCAAGTGTCACGAGTAGCCCTGTTCGACGGGACTACTCGGGACACTTTTTTTGCTTCTGGCACCTTACGAATAGCATATGGAATTTTTTTGGAGAAGCCATGTGATAGCCCTTGCAAAGAGCTTTGAAATGAGCCTAAACTTGTTTATGAAATGTTTCATGGTAAGAAGTTATGAATGAAAAACGTTTGAAATTGTCCCGAGTAGCCCCGGTTGACGGTATTGTTAATACCATTTACTTGTACCCCTTTTGCTCCTCTATTTTGAAACAGACTGCAGCAGCAATGACTTGGCGAAGCCTAATTTTTTTACAAGGAGCTTAATTTTCATGCACCTTTTCTGATCTGCTTTTACCATACATGAAATTTTATTAGTGGCACTATATTTCTTGGTATTTATATCTTGAATTAGATTCAATGATACAGTATGCAGAAATTAACTGAATAATAATTGATGTGTAATATTTTCCGGTACACTAAGCTTACAGTGTTTTTCATGCTTGGTTGTCTTTCGTTAGAGACTTACTGCACATAATTATTTAAAATTCTGAATTGAACTTGGATTAAATTGAAATATCTACCTGAGAGCAGCCATGGGGCCTGTGTTGCTGCAGACGCTTGTGGGAGCGTGTAGCTAGGCTACCTGCTTCAGGTGAGTTGCTTATACCTACATTGTCAAGCAACTAAACTTTATATGTGATTAAAAAAATACAATTACCATCACTGGATAATTTTTCTCATCTATCAGTGTCTCCAATAATCCAAAAATCACATGAAATAAATATTTCATGTTCATATTAGTACATTGTGTGAATATCACTAGCCATTGGTGGCTTAGGTTTGATTTCTCACTAAGAGTGTCAATATTTTGCCTTGCCTCATCTCAACATTCAAGTTCTCTCTACACAGGTAAATGAATGTTTGCTAGAATACGATGCAACAATTATTTATATTCATTGGAAGACAAAACTGAATTCAATTGTTGAACTGTGTTATTATCAACTAATTTATTTCCATCACATGCTATGCTATTATTTATGAAATGTATATATGGTCACTGCAAGCACAAATTATCAAGCTAAACTTGTTGGTTTGTTTCATGTTTTGTGTGTATTACTGAATTGACTTTCTGGGCACACAGCCTGTATTATTTGTTTATTACTACTAATAAGTGCAGCTCAATGTTTGACCAGAATTAATACATTGGCTTAAGTTAATGATCCAGAATGATTGACTAGGAGACTAGGTCATTTTCTTATACGAACTGGCAAGTTATGAGTTGGTGCATGTGAACTATTGCTATGGGTTAAAAAATACGGAAATTATGCTGACCAGCGAGCAGTGTAGTGAGGCAGGGTTGTGGGAGGCAGTGCAGTGAGGCAGGGTTGTGGAAGACAGTGCAGTGAGGCAGGGTTGTGGAAGACAGTGCAGTGAGGCAGGGTTGTGTGAGACAGTGCAGTGAGGCAGGGTTGTGGGAGACAGTGCAGTGAGGCAGGGTTGTGTATGTCTCTTATACACATCTAGATGTGTATAAGAGACAGACTCGGAACAGACCTCCGACACGGCATAAAACTGTTTTAGTAGCAAAACTAATTGGAATATTGCAAAACTAAATATAGTGGCATAAACATCAACATTTTTCCTATCTATGTAGTATAAAGGAAGTTCAAAAATACTACATTTACTAGCTTTGAAAAATTCCTNCATCTAGATGTGTATAAGAGACAGTCTATATTTGGTTTAAAACAACCTTCAAGCACGGTAGCAATATGATGGCAATGGCCTAAATTAGTCTTCATTTACACACCAGAAAGCTTGCTCTCTCAGCGTGCAATTGACAATGAGTGAGCAGCCATATAAGACAGACCCCATCGTATTCAATCTAAGTAGTTGTGCCATTATTACAGTGACGAAAATAACTTGTTTAACGTATATCACATGCAGAAAATTCGGTATGTCAGTCATTTTGTTATGAAGAATAATTTGGGTTGGTATGTACCGAATCTGTTGAACTAAATCTTGAAAATTTTATCGTTCTTGTGTCGTCATGGTTGCCCGAGCAGTCAAACTTGCCGTCTGCATCGGCAGCTACAGGACGTCTCTTATGTGATAAGAAATTGCCATGTCCGCGGCAGATGGACGTTTGCTGAGGTTCATAAAATCATAAAAGGCGCTCACAATCATCCATATATATCTAAGTTAGTCGAAAATGTGTTGTTATAAATCCGCCTCATACAGATGATGTTACTAGGGAGGCAGGAGGCAGTGTGGCCCGGCTTCTAATGACTTTTTAATAATTTTAACTATTCTTTTTAAGCTAGGGATTTTTCTTCTGTGGAATACGCCGTCTGATCGAATTTTGTTCTGTTTTTACACATGTTTGTCATCCAGACGTAAGTTGAGCACTATTTTGCTACTGCTGTCGTAGACGTGACTTTATTGATGTTCCTGAGCAACAATGGTGGTCAAGTGAACAATTAATCATACAAGGCGTCAATCACTATTCAATCTAACTATTATTGTCTTGAGCTCCCATGTCTAGTAAGTAAATATTTAAACGTGTTTGACGAATATCGTCAATATGTAAATCACGAGATTATTCACCAAAGAGTGATTTTGAAGCGTTATGACAGTACCTACCAGTAAATTCCAATATTGAACAAAAAAAATGATTTGGATGCGTCATGACATTACATTCCAACGATTTGTCTAAATAATATAAACCAGCAACAAAGATATTGGCGCTACTAAAAATGAGCAGCAATACCGCAAATTCAACATATAGTCGCAATGCGTCCAACGTGTCATATTGACCTTATTTACCTAGTAAAAACTCGTCTGAACGCAGGAACTGGCTTTCCTTAGAATTTGGATTTTTAACACAAAATCTGCATGTTAAGCTTCGTGATACGCATTGCTCACATTTTTCTCGTTCTGTCTACGCCAGACATGTGTTTTCTAATTAAAACATGGTCTTTACCAGGGGTCTCCAAACTATGGCCCGCGGGCCACATCTGGCCCGCCACATAATTTCACCCGGCCCGCCGGACGAAGTCGTGAAATTAATAAATAATTATTTTATGAATTGCATCGCATAATTATTCAAAGCTGGGGCTTGCTGACTGGTGGCGCTCAGCCCGAGTCAGATTTCCTCTCTCTCGAAAGTGTGACGTACAGATACTAATACTGGTAGATATGTGTTGTGCATTACAACCAATCAGTTGTGCATAACTGTACGTATATTGTGAGGATGGAGGCCGAGTGGGGCTTCACTGCTTCTGTTTCAGGGAGCACAGCTCTTTCAAAATCCATTTGACTGCAATGCTGAATATCTTCCAACTCAGTTTCAAATGGAAATTATTGATCTCCGGACAGATGACAGACTGAAGACTAATTGTAAAGAAGGAAATCAGATTGAGTTTGATAAATGCCTACAGCCTGATCAGTTTCCAAATTTGATAAAGTTTGCTTGCAGTTTTGGTTCCATTTTCGGTTCAACATACCTTGTGTAAACAAACATTTCCCAAAATGAAGTATGTGAAATCTAAATATAGAGCAAATTTTCTGATGATAACTCGAAATAAATTCTTACAACTGGCTCATCTAATCTGGAACAGGATTTTAATGAAATTTTGAAGTCAAAACGACAGCATCATTCGATAGGCATTAAGACAGGCATATATTTAGTTTACCCCGATTTTTTCCAAAAAGATATGTTTTAATATTTCTATGTTTATACTTTAATATTTGAGTAAATAAAATTGCTGGCACTGATTTTTTTATTCCTTTGGCCCGCGTGTATATGAGAAATATATAATGTGGCCCGCTCATTGAAAAGTTTGGAGACCCCTGGTCTTTACAGTCATTTTAAAGATTCTTTTTAACCTCATTAACGGCCAAGCCGACTATTCCATACTGTTCATAATATCCAAAATAATATTACATTTATGATGCTTCTGCTAGAAAGTTTAATTTAGTGCAGAAAAATTTGAGGTAACTGCGCTGAATTTTTGGTCATAATTTTCCTGGCTTCGTTTCTGGTGAAGTTCCAAGTATTCAGCATTACAATATATAATATCTAATATATTGTATGAAGGCACGAGATAACCTGGCTTATTTTATCTCTTCTTCATTTGCTCGTAAAATTTGAAGAGACCTGCAGGACACTACGTGCGCTGAGTGCGGCTAAGCAGGCTTAGCTTTGCCCCCTCCCTGGTGCTGCGGTGTTTGGGCCGAGGCTTAATTTGACGGCCCCCGTGGGCAGCGCGGGGGCGACGCTCCTGCCTCTGCCCTCGTCCTGCCTCATTTGCCAGAAACTTGTTTAACGTATATCACATGCAGAAAATTCGGTATGTCAGTCATTTTGTTATGAAGAATAATTTGGGTTGGTATGTACCGAATCTGTTGAATTAAGTCTTGACAATTTTATCGTTCTTGTGTCGTCATGGTTGCCCGAGCAGTCAAACTTGCCGTCTGCATCGGCAGCTACGGGACGTCTCTTATGTGATTAGACTAAAAATTTAAAAGCAAAGAATAGTCAAAAAAATTCATATCATTATAGAAAACGTTTCAGAGTCCAGCTCCATCGTCAGTTCGTAGAATCTAGAATATACATAGAAGGTCACAAGTTAATAAAATTGAAAGCACAGAACTCAATTAGAACCTAAATTTACAAGTAATAGGGTATAAAAACCTATCTATTCACAATTTCAAGGGGATAGGAGCTCACTGCTGAATTTAAACTGGGCCTAAGCTTAAAAATGTACATTGATTCTAAGATACGCAAATCTGAAGTACCGGAGGTAGAAGCTAACACCCTAAAGTCTCTGTCAGAAACAGGCACATCACAATGCTCGGCGTGAGTGCGCACAGCCGAATGAGGGGGGCGCGATAGCAACTGTCCGGTCCTATATACAACTCCTGCCCTTATGCTCAGCGATCCTGGAATAAAGATTGCGTGAAGTCATACCGACGTACGCAGATGCACATTGTGCATAACGAAATTGATAAACCAGGGACGATCGCATATGAACAGGGAGCATATCTTTATATCTAAAGAAAGAACCGATTTTGAAACTGTTAACCAGAACAATATGGAGTTTAACGCTTGGAAAGTATCTATTGAACAAGACTTTTAATTCTCTTGACATAGCTTCGGACGCAGGGCCGAAGTATGGAAAAGAACAATAAATAACGTTCCTCAGTTCTTTCTCTACAAGGACTAGTAAGGGATGGGACTGAAGTATACCCTATGTTTTTTATATTTATCATTTGTATTGACAGACTGCATGCCCTATTGTGTTATTATTTGGTAGAATTCCTACTTATTCATGGAATGGTACTCAAATCTCCTGTTATGAAGTGCTTTACACAAGTTCTTCATTAATTGTACTTCTGATGATACATTGATGCATAATTTCCAAATAGTTTCAAGAGTTCAGGTTAGGAGTGTGTAATTATATTGACTAATTTTTAATTCTTTCAGGTACGCCATCAGTGGCTGAATCAAGAAATGCTGAGACAAGCCCTGCCTTCACGCTATCTGGAATGTCAACAAATAGTCTTTTAGTGTCTCACATGACTCGGTCACCTTCACAACTCCCAGCGTTTCCAAAGATTGTTTGCCTCCCCCATGCGACGTTGCCACAATCAATCGATCAGATCAACAATCTTCTGTCTCACAACATTCAAATCCTGCCACTTCGCCGCTTGTGATAAAAAAATCTTGTGGTCTTGGTGATGAACGGAAGATGACTGAGGGTCTGCCTTGGAGTAATAATGCTTCATCAAGTCTGGAGTTTCCTGAAACCTATTCCCATGAGGCCAGATTTAAGCGCTTGTATGCGTCAATGAACCAAAACTCAATTGGTCAGGACCCATTGGCTAAAGATTCGCCTGAGAAAAAAGCACGTTTGGCGAGAATCTCGAATGTTTCGACTGGAAGAAGCCAGAATTCGCTTTCAGATTCATCTTCTAAGCTTGCAAGTCACCATCCAGACACTCTTGGAGTGGATCCTACTATAGAGCATAGAGCACTTGCTTGTGGTTCACCCTTTGACGGTTGTAAAATCGGCACGTCTTTTGAAGATATTCTCACTGCTGGTCTGGAGAATGAAACGGCTTATTCAGAACACCCGACTGACAGAGGCTGTACAGCAAGTCCTCCAGTCAAGCAGCCTCTAACACGCTATCAAAATGTCAATGCAAGTCATTCTTCCTCAGATAGACAGTCCAACAGTTCCACTGCTACAATTCATGAAGAGAATCTACAATGTTCTAAGAACAATCCAAAGAAACGAGATATTTCTGAAGCTAACTCTTCAGACATGATTTCATATTCTGTTTGTTCAAAAGACAAAAATTTAAAGAAAAAATGTAATGGATTCAATGAACTCAATAGTGGTATCTCACGTAAGTGTGGTGGGAAGTTTATTTCTTCCATTCATAGCATTCCAGACGATGTTAACTTGAATCAAGACATTTGTTGTGAAACGCTTGCATTGCCGTGCTCGAAATACCTTGACACTTCGCCCGAGAAAAGAATTGACTTAGTGACGCCCGTGTGTGGAACTTCAACGCTACAAGTCGTCGGGGGGCAAGGTGCGCGTGACCAACGTGACGGTGGGGGCGGACGGAGCCTTCAGGTGCGAGGTGTCCGGAGAGGCGCCCACGCGCACACAAACTTTGACAAATATATTTATGACAAAAAATTTTAGATTTCCGTTTTATCTCAAACCGGTATTTTAAGCCCACGAATCTTATCAACTTTGCATCTGAATTTGTTGGTTACGACGTTCATCCTATACAAAATAGTGACGTTGTGAACCACTCTTGCACTACTTCCGCGATGTCCGTTCGAGACGAGTCAATTGCCAGCGAGAAAAAATATCTAGAAATTTCAACAGAAAAGAGTAACTCGTCTTCTATCAGTCCACTTTCAGTCACGTTCAATTCTTCAAATTCTTTTCTCTCAACGCCTATAGAAACAGTCCCATCACAACAGGATGTAGGAGTTTCAGTTTCTTTTCCTAGGAACCATGACCCTGAGGCTATTCCTACCGTATTACTCATCACAAGCAATACCAAGGCTATCACCACATCTGATGTGATGACGCTGACGGGACCACAAGCTTCATTTCAACCTCAATGCTCAACTTCACTTCAACGCCCACGAATCTTATCAACTTTTCATCTGAATTTGTTGATTATGACGTTCATCCTATACAAAATAGTGACGTTGTGAACCACTCTTGCACTACTCCCGCGATGTGTGTTCGAGACGAGTCAATTGCCAGCGAGAAGAAATATCTAGAAATTTCAACAGAAAAGTGCAACTCGTCTTCTATCAGTCCACTTTCAGTCACGTTCAATTCTTCAAATTCTTTTCTCTCAACGCCCATAGAAACAGTCCCATCACAACAGGATGTAGGAGATTCAGTTTCTTTTCCTAGGAACCATGATCATGAGGCTATTCCTACCGTATTACTCATCACTAGCAATACCAAGGCAATCACCACATCTGATGTGATGACGCTGTCGGGACCACAAGCTTCATTGCAACCTCAATGCTCAACTTCGCATGATGAACCCATTATTTACTTCCCAGTTTCCAAACCTCAATGTTCAACATCTCACAATAATGAACCCATTAATCACTCCAATACTTTGGAATCTCAATGCTCAACTTCTCGTGATGAGCACATTATTTACTTCCCAGTTTCCAAACCTCAATGTTCAACATCTCACAATAATGAACCCAATAATCACTCCAATGCTTTGGAATCTCAATGTTCAACATCTCATGATGAGCACATTAAGTTCTCCAAAGCTTCAGAACCTCAATGTCTAACTACCTATGGCCAACCTGTTACGTATTCCACAGCTGGTGCCTCAGTGACCAATACTTTAGTGTACTATAGCGCTGCTCATCAGCCTCAGGAGCAGAGCACTGACCACAAACACCCGGCACCTAAAGGAAGTTCCTTAACTGATTCATCTGTATTCTGTAGCAATGGCAATTCAGACTTCCTTCTTGCATCTTCTTCAAACAAAAATGTAAACGTTGAGGACAAGCTAAGTACGACGTCTCTTGTCGGAAGCTACATTGAGACACTAGAAGCTATACAGCCAAGCATAGACTGCATCTCAAATAATCCCATCAAAACTTCAATGGCTTTGGATGCTTCAAGTGCCAGAACCGAATTATGTTCTGGTTTGGGAATGTTAGCTCGTCCAACAGCAATGAACACTCAGGTCACTAACGACAAGCCTCATGCTCAAGTGAGTAAATTGGCATTTAGTTTTGTTTATGCTTCAGTAGAATATATTTCGCTTTGTTCCAGTTTCAACCTTGGAGGGATAACTATTGATCGTTTCTAATTGTTGCTGTAAAATCTGTCTATATTATTCCTTTGCATAATCCGCTAGTCTAAAATTTCAGAATTACTGAAGAGATTAAACGCAACAAGATGTTGAGAAGNGTTATTAAATTTAATATATTTGACATAACAAGACAATAGGGATGAGAAATGAATAAATGAAACATTTTAAAAATAAGTATTCTGGTTTAAAACATTTATTTCATCCGTTCCTAGGATAATGCCCTCAAAATAATTATGACGAATGTTTTGAATGTATTCATATTATGAGTAGATTACGAGAAATATTTTCTTACAGAAATACTCGTACAGTGATAATTCTGTTTAATTATCCCTATGTTATAGTCTCAAGATTATCTTTGAATAATTATTGTTTATTGCGCAAAAGTCAGAGGCAGCCGTGCGCCCGAGACTGAACAGTTCACAGACGCGCCGCCGCCGCAGGTCAGACGTTCGCTTCATTTTTCAATGAGATTGCACATTTAAGGTTGACTTTTCTCATGAGATTGTCCATACTAGATTCACTTTTCTCACGAGATCGCCGTATCAGTTTCACTTTTTGTACGAGATTGCCGTATTAGTTTCACTTTTCGTACGAGATTGCCGTATTAGTTTCAATTTTCATATGAGATTGTCCATACTAGTTTCACTTTTCTCACGAGATCGCCGTATTAGTTTCACTTTTCTCACGAGATCGCCGTATTAGTTTCACTTTTCTCACGAGATCGCCGTATTAGTTTCACTTTTCTCACGAGATCGCCGTATTAGTTTCACTCTTCGTACGAGTATTAGTTTCAATTTTCATATGAGATTGTCCATACTAGTTTAACTTTTCTCACGAGATCGCCGTTTTAGTTTCACTTTACTCACGAGATCGCCGTATTAGTTTCACTTTTCTTATGAGTCCGCCGTATTAGTTTCACTTTTCTTATGAGTCTGCCGTATTAGGTTCACTTTCCTAATGAGATCGCCGTATTAGTATTAATTATATAGAAAAGTTTTCAGTTCTCAGTTGCCTGCCTAAATATCCATTGATTTAATATTGGTGAAACAATTCTGCAATGAATTAAAAAAAAAAGTCTGATGCCTGCTAATATTTAAAAATTGACATATCATTTAATGATGGGCTAGTTAACATTTTTAATTATACCAAATATTAGAAGAAATACTTATTAGTTTTCTTTTATCAGATGTGTGCTGAGGATCTTCGATAGTTTCTCTAGGTTAAAATCATCGATCATTTTCCCTGCAGAGCTGTACGGTCAACATTTAGATTAGTTTAAAATCATCGATAATTTTTCTTACAGAGCTGTAGGGTCAACATTTTTATCTAAGATCATCGATCATTTTTCTTGCAGAGCTGTTGGGTCAACATTTAGATTAGTTTAAAGTCATCGATAATTTTTCTTACAGAGCTGTAGGGTCAACATTTTTATACTTTTCTCACGAGATCGCCGTATTAGTTTCACTTTTCTCACGAGATCGCCGTATTAGTTTCACTTTTCTCACGAGATCGCCGTATTAGTTTCACTCTTCGTACGAGATTGCCGTATTAGTTTCAATTTTCATATGAGATTGTCCATACTAGTTTCACTTTGCTCACGAGATCGCCGTATTAGTTTCACTTTTCTTATGAGTCCGCCGTATTAGTTTCACTTTTCTTATGAGTCCGCCGTATTACTATTAATTATATAGAAAAGTTTTCAGTTCTCAGTTGCTTGCCTAAATATCCATTGATTTAATATTGGTGAAACAATTCTGCAATGAATTAAAAAAAAGTCCGATGCCTGCTAATATTTAAAAATTGACATATCATGGAATGATGGGCTAGTTAACATTTTTAATTAGGCCAAATATTAGTAGTAATACTTATTAGTTTTCTTTTATCAGATGTGTGCTGAGGATCTTCGATAGTTTCTCTAAGTTATGATCATCGATCATTTTCCCTGCAGAGCTGTAGGGTCAACATTTTTATTTAAGATCATCGATCATTTTTCTTGCAGAGCTGTGGTGCAGCGAGTGCGAGGAGAGCGTGAGCGGCGCGTGCACCCGCCACGAGGTACACAGCGTCACTGACAGGACAGTGCAGAGCAGAGCCTGGGAGAGTCTGCCGTCGTCTTACTTAACCATCAGGAAAATAGGCTTTACTACTTCTGGTAACTTGAATTTATTACTTTTTTATATGTTATTCATTTAGCAGACTTGCTTCTCTGTTACTTGCGAAAAAATTTTATCGTTATTCCTTCGTAATTTATAATACAACTTTTATTGCTTGATCAAGCATTCAAAATTTATTTCTGGTCATTCTCTCCTTTATTCATTTACTTACTTCTTGTCAGAACTTTATTTGTCTGATAATTTTTTCTACCTATTACTTGTTTATGGTATATATTCTATTCTCTTCTTGTCAGAATTCTTTGGGTGCGGCCAGACTAAAAGCGTTGGCGCGTAGGCAGGCGTACGCGCGCTCACGCTGCGATATTATATGTACGTAATTCTACCAGAGTGGGCACACTTAACGCTTACAGGCTGAAGCTGCTTCAAGCGTACACACGCGTTGCCGCGCGGTGGAAAATCGACATTACTCGAGAAAAATATTTCGACGCGGACACGCGCGTGCACCGTGCAGTGTTCTTGAAAGCCATGAGTGATAGGTGTCGAAGCATTGCTCTCGACAGTTGAGGCGGTACCTGCAATCTGGGATGCCTCTCACCGATGTTCTTGGATATTCTTATTGTTTATTCATTCACAGCATATGGTTCTGCCAAGCTACTTTTCCTGCATCAGATATGATATAATTCGTAAATTTTTTCCGAGTATCTGTTGCAATTCTAGAGCTGTTTCTATGAACAGGAGCAATCATACTATAGTTTCATGTTGTTCATTCGATGCATTTATTTTTATAGATGTAAATGCCGTGTATATATTAAAGTTCTCCCTAGCAAGAATCATGTTGTTCAAAACTGTAATTGCTCTAGTTAGTTCTACAGCATTATCCATGCTGGTCTCGCTGGATTTCGTTAAAATTCTGAATTGTGAAGTTATAATTCGAAATGCGCATTCTACACAACGCCGATCCCTAGATAGTCTGTATAGTTGAATATATTCTTGCTCTCATCTAAGTTTTGGCGGGGGTATGGTCTTATCAAGTTTGGAAGTAATGGGTAAGCTACATCACCTACCAACTCAAGTGGCGTTTCATCATGACTCGCGAGGTATTCATCATCTATAACCTATCAAATATCTGTCTAATCTCATCTGAATGGATTCCTAAAAAGACGAAATATAGTAAATATGGGATTTTAAAATTTATCTTTTATTTCCCTATTAAACTTTCCTCAAGGAGAACGGCTGTTAGTCTCTCGTAGACACTCATTTCTACACACTGACTCGCAGTAAGCTGAGCGGTTCAGCGTCTAGTTTGGACACCATACGCGCGGCGCGGCGCCGCTCTGCTTGAAGCGTCGGTCAGCGTACACGTGAACGCTTTTAGTCTGGCCGTAGCCTTTGTCTTAGCAATTTTTATTTTCCTTCACATTTTGCCGGAACGTTTTTACGTCAGTTTTAACGTTTTCACGTCAGTTTTAACGTTTTTACGTCAGTTTTAACTTTTTACGTCAGTTTTAACGTTTTTACGTCAGTTTTAACGTTTTTACGTCAGTTGTAACCTTTATACGTCAGTTTTAACGTTTTCACGTCAGTTGTAACGTTTTCACGTCAGGTTTAACGTTTTTACGTCAGTTTAACGTTTTTACGTCAGTTTTAACGTTTTTACGTCAGTTTTAACGTTTTTACCGCAGTTTTAACGTTTTTACCTCAGTTTTAACGTTTCTACGTCAGTTTTAACCTTTTTACGTCAGTTTTAACCTTTTTACGTCAGTTTTAACCTTTTTACGTCAGTTTTAACCTTTTTACGTCAGGTTTAACGTTTTTACGTCAGTTTTAACGTTTTTACGTCAGTTTGCCATCATATTCCAGAATGTTACGGCGTGTTCTGCAAGCGTCGGCTGCAGCTACACACGCTGTTCAGGCCTCTGCAAGGCATCGCACGTGACCACGCTCCTGATAAGTCATCAGGCACTGCTGATAATACCCTGATACTGGCAGATATAAATGGTTTTTCAATAAAGGATCAGCAAGATAATGAACAACAGTATGACACTAAACAGTTAATATGGCCTTTCACTGACTCCTCAAACCATTTGAAGTTCTTGGATACTTCGGACCTCGGTAAGATAAAATTGTATTGTATATATTTTATATATATAACCCACCAGACAACCTACGTCAATATAATGTTGATTAAACGTTGTTTTAATAACATCTACTCGTAATCCACGTTGATATCTCTTGTTTGTTACCCCCCCGTGCCATCTCGCCCTTGTCGTGGGGGGGGGGCTTGCGTGTCTCAATGAGACCCGAGGCTGTGCGGTCTCAGATGCAATCATGGCCGAGTGGCTCGGGTGGAGAGTCCAGACTAACAGAGATGGCAAAACGCCCTTCTGGTAACGACCTGGCTCTCTTACGGATACGCAAAGACCTGTCTCTTATACACATCTAGATGTGTATAAGAGACAGAGTCAGAGGCAGCCGTGCGCCCGAGACTGAACAGTTCACAGACGCGCCGCCGCCGCAGGTCAGACGTTCGCTTCATTTTTCAATGAGATTGCACATTTAAGGTTGACTTTTCTCATGAGATTGTCCATACTAGATTCACTTTTCTCACGAGATCGCCGTATCAGTTTCACTTTTTGTACGAGATTGCCGTATTAGTTTCACTTTTCGTACGAGATNCTATACATCCCCTCACATGCCTCGCGTAGTTCCCCTTCGGGATCCACGTATTGCACCTCCCGCACTGTCTCCTGTCTCCCACTCCACTCGCTCCTCCCGTACACGTCCTCTCATGGTTCACTCTCGCACCCTCCGTCTCAACACTCATGCCACATATGCTACATACAAACCTCACTCGCTCCTCAGCTACTCTATGCATGCGCTTCTGGTGGTTGGTCAGGCCCGCCTTACTTCGGCAGACCTTCCCACACCCATCGTATCTACACACCCAGTCATTCATTCTTCTAACATTCCTGTTCAGTCTCGCCACATTTGCCTCCCAAACGTACTCATGCCCTCTCTGACATTCCCACTCATACAAATGCTCCATACGCTCTTTCACCATGCTCTTCCATCCATCCTTATCTCTGCTCAGCCGCTCCACATCAGTCCAGTCCACTCCCGCTTCCTTCAGCATTCGCTTCCTGTACAAAACAGTCTTCCTCTTACGCCCTTTCATCTTCCCGAAACCTTCCAACCTCTCATACCATCCTAGCACCATCGCTTTCGTCAGTCTCTCATTTCCCATTCTCATAACATGCCCCACTCGCTCCAACACACGTTTCTCAATCTTCCATCTCACACTCTTGACACTCAAACACTTCCTCACATCCCACATGTTCACTCCTCTCGCTTGCATTTGCCTGAGAGGCTGGCCATTCCGGTCACTCCACACGTATCTATAACACTTATCCATCCACTTTTGCAACCGATTCATATCCTTTACATACCACACTCTCGCCTGACAATCATACAACAGACTACTCTCCACACATGCCTCCACCACCCTCGCCTGAGACTTCTTAGACTTTCTCGACCCTTTCAGTCAGGACCCTCCTCCCGTACTGGCAGGAACACCACCCTCATCATCGTCCTCCAAACCCTCGACGGCGCCAGCACGCCGTCGATCACCGTCTCGCGCTGCCAGACGCCCGCGAGACCGATCCAAGTCTGTAGAAGGCGAAGGCGCAGCCAAACGACATGGGGCATCGTCCTCGTCTTTGCTAGCGGACTACCCCATGCCACCAAATGTACCCGCTTTCCTACCCAAACCGATATCTATATCTAAACTGAACAGTACCCCTGTTGTCTCCTCGGGACGGCCCTCGAGCAAGCCCCTTCGAGTAGAGCCATCAGACATCTCAATGGACACACGCCCTCCGGAGCCCTAACTGTGAAATGACAATACTACAATGGAACTGCCGCGGATACCGCGCAAATTCCAGTGAATTTCTGCCACTGCTCTATGACCTCGGACTGGCCCACGCGGGCCTCCAAGAGAGCATGTTGGGGCAATTTGTGGCCCGGCCTCCAAGTGGATACAGCGTCCTCACCCACTCGCAGGCTGCTCGGGGCGCTCCGGGCGATGGCCTAATGTGCTTCATAAGTAACGACTGAGCATTCCAGCGTATAGCCCTCCAAACCCCACTCCAGGCAGTCGCGGTGCGCCTCCAGCTCCACCGGCTGCTTACAGTCTGCAACATTTATGTCCCTCCCCGGTACCCTCTGTCCATATATGATCTCGTACAGCTTAGCCGCCAACTTCCGCCCCCTTACCTGATCATTGGGGACTTTAACGCCAGAAACCCAATATGGGGAGATACAAACACCAATCAACATGGAGACATCGTTGAGCAATTTTTAGTGGAGGCTGACCTTTGCCTTCTCAACACAGGAGCCAAGACACGATTCTGCACCCAATCGGGAGAATCATCGGCGCTGGATCTGTCCTTCTGCTCCCCCGATATCGTGCTGGATTTGAGCTGGCGGGTGATNCTCTTCCCACATTCGAGTTGAAATCTCCCCCTATAATCAATTTCTCACTTCCACCACACGCAACTTGATTCTCAACCGCTCTTCTGTACCTCTCCCTACCGTCATCATTCGTTCCCCACACAGGCTGATACACTGACACCAGTCGCAAACCTCCCAACACCACAGCAGTCACTCTCTCCTCAAACCATCTCTTCTGTCCATCTCTCACCCACACCTCTAAAGCCTCACCCCTCAACACCACAGCCGACTTCCTCCCATGTACCACCACCACTCTTTCCTCATCCTCTCCCAGCCACAACACACCCTCATCATCCGCACTTATTTCACTCAACAACACAATCTCCCACCCTTTCCTCACAATCTTCTCTAGCACTCTCTTCAAACGCCTCCTATTATGCTCTCTCATTGACAATCTCTGCACATTCCACGTCACAATCACTCTCTCAATCACTCTCTCCCTTCCCTGCCTCCCCCCCACAACCTCATCCTCTCCCCCTCGATCCCCCTCCTCCTCCTCCGACCCTCGTGCCGCCTTTCCCTCCTCTCCTCTCTTCGCCTCTCCCCCACTCCCCTCCGCCCCCTCCAGTTCCTCGGCCCAGGGTGCGGGTGAATGGACCGGAGTCCAATCACCCTAAGGGCTGCTGCCAGCCTGTCCAAAACGGCTCGACACCGTCCGGCAGGCACCGATGCGGGCCCCCGAGGGGCCCTCGCCTCGAAAGTATTTAAAGAGGGGTCCGGGGCGGCTACTCCCTTCTTCCTCTGCTGTGAGCGGGGGGGTGTTGGGCATCTCCCCTTGCGGCTTGACCCCACATTGCCCCCCGCCCCCTGGTGGATCCTTTGCCGCTCCAGGGGCCAACAGCTGCCGGCCCCGGGCGAGTTCCCCTTGCGCCACAGGAGGCGAACCACCGAGCAAGGTAGCAGCCACAGTGAACGGGTTATTGGTTTCTTCATCGTCTTCATCAAACGGATTCTTAGGAGGTTCCTCGTCAAATGGATTAGCCGCAAGTACTGCACTTTTTGGCGCTTCCTTTGCCACTGTAGTTTGGAAATCGAAGGGATTGTAGGCCAGCGGCTGCGCAGTGGGCACGTCTTTATTTGTTGCACTAGAAACGTCATCATATGCGCTGATTTTTCTTTGCTTCGGCTTGGGCGGCGGCAGCTCAATGGGCGTGAGGTTGGCAAAGTTGAGGCTCAGTGAATAAGGTTCAGGAGACGGAGGGGGTGATGGTTCTTCTTGCACTGAGGCGGCCACCGGTACTTGAGGCTCGGTGGGGACCTGCACTGGTGGAGGTCTGGCAGCAACAAGACGGCGTTTGGATCGAGTCAGCGCCGTGTAGAGGAGTCTGTTGCGGGTGAAGGTAGACGGCGGGCACGGCTCGGTGGGGGAGGAAGCGGTTGGTGCAAGCGGGCTAAATTGTTGTTGCTCTGAGGCAGCAGACGAGCTTTGCGCAACCTCATCCTCCCTATCATCCTGATCTGCAGGGCACAAGAAAGTAGCCACTCTTGTGTAGGGCACAAGAAAGTAGCCACCTGAACTCCGACCGCGGGACTGCAAGATAATGCTGCGCCCCCTCCCCAACATCCATGACGTGAATCTCCGGCACTAAATTTCTGCTGCCGAAGTCCTGAAAAATATCACTATAGAGAAACAAGGAATTTGTGCACATACAGGCAATCCGCATGTATGTGCGTGCTATAGTTTTTGCGTAAGGCAATTATATAAATATAAAATATTATGAACATTTTCTTAACGAAGCCGTTTTACCGGCTAGTCGCCAGCACAGGCTATCCGCAGGTTAAGGAAAAATCAAAAGAACATTTGAACAAAAATTCCTCAACTTACGCTCGATTGTATCAGCTGGAGAAGCTTCAGAGGAGGAGAGGGCGTCGCAGTCAAAAGATAAAGAATGCAAAAATTCTAATCGTTCTCAGATTAAAATTTTCCCTTTTTAAAATATTTGTATATTGAAAAAAAAAATTAAAATCCAAATTTGAAATTGCAGTATTTTTTTGTCGTGTATAAGAATGTGTTTTCCATAATTTTGTTTGAACTCTGCTGTAATCGCACAGGTCACAAACATGTTTTGGCACTAAATGTATAATTTATATTTGTCTCCGGGTGGTTACGGGGTGATTTGCGTCTACCGCCCGGGACATCAGGCAACTGAAGGAGCTGCGGCGCTCTCTCCTCCTCCTCCTGCACCTCCTGCCCACGTGGATCCTCCATAACGTCGTCCACGTCCATAACGTGGATCTCCGGCAAATTTATGCCGGTGTCCTGAAAAATATCACTAGTAAGAAACAAGGAATTTGTACACAT
The DNA here is from genome assembly GCF_000764305.2 of Hyalella azteca. Taxonomy (NCBI): domain Eukaryota; kingdom Metazoa; phylum Arthropoda; class Malacostraca; order Amphipoda; family Hyalellidae; genus Hyalella; species Hyalella azteca. Next base: position 47,318 of record NW_025932378.1, read on the forward strand.
GCAATGCAATCTGCATGTATGTGTGAGCTATAGTTTCTGCATAAAGAAATTTTCATTAACAGCCTGCGGTCAGCACAGGCTATCCGCAGGCTAAGTAAAAATGGAAGACATGAAATGGACAGAAAGAAGTTGGACATGAAAACATGAAAATTGGTAAAACGAAGTTGGGAAGGAAGACATGAACTTGGACATGAAGACATGAAATTAGGCTGGAAAGCATGAAATGGGCGAAAAGGAAGTCGGGAAGGAAGACATGAACTTGGACATGAAAACATGAAATTGGGCTGGAAAGCATGAAATGGGCGAAAAGGAAGTCGGGAAGGAAGACAGGAACTTCGACATGATAACATGAAATTGGGCTGGAAGGCATGAAATGGGCTAAAAGTCGGGAGAGAAGGCATGAACTTGGACATGAAAACATGAAATTGGGCTGGAAAGCATGAAATGGGCTAAAAGGAAGTCGGGAAGGAAGACATGCACTTGGACATGAAAACATGAAATTGGGCTGAAATAAGAGCCAACGACCCATCACCTGTCTACTCGGAGGGGGCAAGTGAGGGGCGCTGTGAGGCCTGCTGCGCGAGGGTCATCCCCGACAGCGTCGAATAGCGAAGACTTCGGCCTCTCGCAGCTCTCCTTCTGCACACAGTGAACTACTGATTGAAATGTAATGTTCACCATAAAAAAAAACATCGGAAAAACCACACTAACTCCTCCTCCAGCTCCTCCTCCTCCTCCACCATTTTTCCGCAACATTTTTCTTCATCCAAAAGTTTCCTGCTACCGTAGAATATTGGGTGAGAGACGTCATCGTGATATTGAAATAGTAAGCAACGTACAGAATTATTGAAAGCAGCAGTACGTACAACGAAGGGCTGGGTCGGTATCGGTAATTTCAGTACAGCTTCCGAATAAATTGCACCACGTTCAGGTTTTCGAAACAAGATTCCGCTTCACTTTACAGCGATCAATTTCGGAGAAATACTTGGCACCATGGAATTTGTGCAGCTCTTCGTCCATGTTGCAAGGAGGTTCTGCATCGGACTGAGTGATCAGGGCTCGGTAGTCAATTGTTAATCTATAACTGTTATCTGGATTCTTACCTAATACACATGGAGCACTGTAAGGTGAAGAGGAAGCTGAATAATATTTAGTTGCAATAGATTATCGACCTCGTCGTCAAATGCTTCCGCAAATGCAGTGGCACAGAATATACTTTAGATCAGGCAGGTTCTGACGTAGTCCACCTAATTTCATGCTTCAGAGAGCTAATACATCCAGAAACTGTAGATACTGTATGACACTTTCAAACTCTTTAAGGATCTGGGTTACCTGAACAGTTTGGGTTTCGTCAGGCAAACTACATATTTCAGGCTTCTCGTTCCCTGTGTCCACGCAGTTACAATCTCCTCAAATTCATTATAGAAATACAGGTTTCACTACAGCCAACTTCAAATTGATCGTCAAATTCTTGAACAACACAATTTTTACAGTTAAGAAAGAGATCGCTGTGAGGCAAAAGCTGGCCTGGCTCTTCCGTCGAAGACGTAAGCACAGGAAACAGTCACTCTTCGCGAATATTGCGTAAGCAAGTTGGCATGATAGAGCTTCGTGCGGCCTTCTTCATTATGACATAATTTACACGATTGACCTCCCACAAGTCCCGTAATACCGAAATCTGTCCGCGAACTGGTCGTTCACAAAGCTCGAAGGCGGAATAGCCTAAACGAGCCTAAACGGTCGCTAGGAAGTTCCATGAGCACGAACAATGTCGGTACCAAGTAGCGATGCAACTGAGTTAGCTTGTCAATACACAGCTTTTTAAGACGAGATTTCAAGGCAGAATGGAGTCCTTCAATACGACCTGTACACATCGAATGATAAGGCGTTCTGAACAACCTATGCAATTCCCCCATCAAGGCGGATGTAAATTGTTGTCCACGGTCAGACAGTATTTCTTTAGATATCCCTACGCGGGCAAATATTTGGAGCAGATCTTCGGGCATAGAAACCGATTCAATATCATTGAGGCGCAATGCTTGGAACCCTGTTGCCACGTCAATAAACGTTAAGATATAACGGAGCTTATCCTCACTTGGTGGCGATAAAGGTCCGACCAAGTCTATGACAACTAAAGATGTTCGGTAATTATAGGCATATTCATTAAAGGCACTTAGTATAGTACTATCTTCCGCATTAGAGAATAGGCCTGGGTAGGCCTGTCGCCGATTCTTGTATTTTTCTTGACTAGACTGGCCTTTTGATCAGATCTTTTCAACGGACGGTAGATTAAAAATCGCTTCTAGATATCAGTTGTTCCGTAGGGTGCGAGGCATTTTAAGACTGAACATATGCTCATGCATGGCCTTGTCTAGTCTGTTCTTGAACGCGTTCATACTCGGAGCGTCAACAATATCTTCAGGAAGGCTGTTCCACATGTCAGTGACTCGCAGCGAGAAGAAATGTTGTCGCGTGGATAAGTTGCACCACAGTTTTTTTAGTTTATAGCTGTGGCCCTTGGTGTTGGTTCTTGTTTCTAATTCTAGTAATCCTTATGGGACCTTGTACAACCCATGAGTATACTTGTATACTTCAATGAGGTCACCGCGCAGGCGACGATAACGGAGACTGGGAAGCTTAATAATCTTCAATCTTTCTTCATAAGACTTGCCCTTTAATCCTGGGATTATCCTTGTTGCACGTCTCTGAACATTCTCAACTAAATTTTTGTCCTTTTCAAGTCTCGGTGACCACACAACGTTTCCAAACTCTAGGTTCGGGCGCACGACAGAGGTGAACAACAGCTTCATCATTTCTATATCTAGGTACTCGTAGGAGCGTCTGATCAGCCCAAGCAGTTTTTTTGGATGTATTAACTTGAGTTTCAATATGCCTATAAAATTTAGCTCCTTGTCGTCACAAACTCCAAGATCTTTTTCCACGCAAGTCTTCTCAATCATTACCCTCTCGTTGCGACCGTGTCTTCTCATGCTGTAAGCTTGCTGTTCATTGTTCTTGCCGAGGTGAAGTACTTTACACTTGCCAGCATTAATACGCAGCTGCCACACATCAGCCCAGTCCACTAAACTATCAAGATCATTTTGCAGTTGCATTTTATTTGACGCATCCTTAACAGTATTATAAACTTTTGTGTCATCGGCATACATGGAGCACACGCTTGACACTTTTTCTGGTAGATCGTTTATAAAAGCGACGAACAATCAGGTCCAAGAACGCTTCCTTGCGGTACGCCACTGCGCACAGTTACCCAGTCTGATACCGTTCCGTTAATGCTGACACGTTGTCTTCTGCCTACTCGGAAATTCCTGATCCATTGGAGTACATTTCCCTCTATTCCCAAAGAATTCACTTTACGTAACAGTCGCTCATGCGGAACACTATCAAATGCCTTGGCAAAATCGAGGTACAGTGCATCCACTGGCTCCCTTGCGTCCAGCAGGCGAGTCCAATTATTCAAGGTAGGCAAGAGGATTAGTGGTGCATGATCTGCCAGCAATAAAGCCATGCTGACAGTCTGATAGAAGATGGTTAACAGTCAAGTGATCTGTAATCCTATCCCTCATAATCGATTCCATCACCTTACACACAACACTTGTGAGACTTTCAGGACGGTAGTTACCTGGATTACTCCTGTCACCTTTTTTGAACAGGGGTGTCACTTGGGCTTCTTTCTAGTCGGCCGGCAAAGTCCCTTCGATTAAGGTTTTTCGAAAGAATACTGTTAAAGGGCCAGCCAGGACGGTTGCTAATTCGTTGAGCAACCTAGGGTGGAAACCGTCTGATCCAGATGACTTGTTGGGATTCAGGGAGACCAGGCGTTTGAGAACCTCCTCTTCATGTATCTCGAAACTAGTTAACTTCGCGTCCACTGGTCGCTCCTCAATAGCTGAAATACTGTTCAAGTCCTCATCTGTGAAGGCGCTGCTAAAGAACTGATTTAGAACATTGGCCTTGCCCTCGTCAGAAGATATCTTCCGTTGATTTACACTCAAATCAGCAATACCGTCCCTTGTCTTACACTTCGAACTAGCATACAAGAAGAAGGCTTTCGGGTTCTTTTTCGAGTTTTTGGCAACGTCTTTTTCAAAATTTTTGACTGCGGTGCGACAAGCTTTTTAGCTTGATTTCGAGCTCTTGCATACAGGTTGTACTCAGCATCGCTATGAGTTCGTAAATAACGCTTGTAGGCTTCCTTCTTTGCTTATAGCTTTGCTTTAACCGTATTGTTTATCCCCTGTGTTTTTCTGACTCCACCGAGCTTTATCTCAGGTACACACGCATCAACTGCAGACATAACTATGTTCTTGATGTATGACCAAGACTCCGCCACATTCATGTTCATGATAGTACAGTCCGAAATGTTCGCTGCACTCACTGATTCACGAAGTTTAACATAGTCGCCTTTCGCAAAGTTGAAACGTTCACGCTTCCGAGGCGTCTTTTCTGTATAGCACTTAATACTGCAAAACAATGACTGGTGGTGACTTTTGCCTAACGGAGCCTCGTGGCGAAGCTCTTCTACAAGGTGCGCCACAGAAACTTACTTATTTGAAAGGTCAATAAAAACAAAAGTACTTCAGTTATCGTTTTAAATTTTTTTTTATTCGAGAAAACAGTATCCCAAATTTTTTTTCATACAGTTTTGAAAATTAAATCTCATAAATGACGGCCTCCATTGCCCATAAACTAATGAAGTCGCTTTTTTCATAATGGTTTCCCCTCTATGCAGCATATCAATCGGTATTTTGGCAATGACGTCGCGAATGTTGTTCTTCAGGTGTGCTATGGTCCGTGGTCGATCGACATAAACCAGAAATTTCAAATATCACCATAAAAAGAAATCGCATGGAGTCAAACCTGGAGAGCGTGGCGGCCATTAGAGATCGCCTCTGAGAGAGACGAGGCGGTCGGGGAAATGTCGCAACAAATTCATTGAGTCTCTTGCTGTGTGTGCTGTGGCTCCATCTTGCTGAAACCACACGTTCCTAAAGTTCATTTCTTCGAGTCTTGGAAGAAAAAGTTCCTCGATCATGTTCCTGTAACGAGCTCCATTAACGGTAACTGCGCGTTCGTTTTCTTAAAAAAATAAGGACCAATTATTCCCATTACCGACGTCGCACACCAGACAGTAACTCGCTCACAGTTAAGTGACTTCTGGTGAAACTCACGTGGATATACACCACACCAATAACGCATGTTTAGCTTGTTAACGCAGCCAGAAATGTGGAAGTGAGCCTCGCCACTGAAAAAAACGACCGCGTCTTCAGGCAGGTTGTCAACCAGCACTTTACATTCATTTTGAGGGGCAACAAAATCGCGTTCAGTTAATTCTTGCACTACAGCAAATTTATTTGAGAAACAAACTTGGGAACTTACCCCTTCAGATGCACCCCCTCTCGCCCCTCTACCCGACCAACTAACCGCACAGGATTTTTTTCAAATAAGTAACTTTCTGTGGCGCACCCTGTACCATTGATTCTTCACTAGTAAACACTAGGTCTAGAGTATTTGGAGTCTGATTACCTCTTAAATGGGTTGGCTTTGTGATGTGCTGGTATAAAAATGAGTCTCTCACAGACTCCATGAACAAGGATGAAGGGTGATTCTCATCCCTTGGAGAGGATTCATGAGCCCAGTCTATTTCTGGATGGTTAAAGTCACCAACGATTAACGTATGCGACCTGCTGAAAGTCATGCTTGGTAGAAGACTGTTCAGTACTTTATCGTTAGCAGAGGAACTGTTGGGTGATCTATACAGGACACCTAAAAGGAGGCTATCCCTGCTTTTTAAAGAGAGCCCACACCACACTGATTCTCTAGCTGATTGGTGCTCTGCTGATAACTTAACTTGTTGGGCCCCATAAAAGGTTCTAACCCACAGAGCTACACCTCTACTACACTGCTCTTGGTTTAAATTATACACTGTAATTAGTGTAATTATTAAATTTATTTAAATTTATTTATTATACACTGTAATTTAGTGTAATTATCACTAAATTATACAATTATACACTGCTCTTGGTTTAGCAATCAAAACCTGGCAACTGAAATTCAACTGGTAAAATTTTACCCCCGTGATTTTTGAGGAGTGTCTCTGTAATACAAATAATGTCTATACACTCGTTTCCGATCACAGTTAACAGTTCATTTCTTTTGTTCAAAACGGAATCAGAGTTCGTGTAGAAACATTTCAAAACTTTTTGTGCACTTCCATCTTGATGTGTGAATAAACTTTTTACCTTATTTACAGAACTGGATTTATTTACATGATTTCCACTATTTAATTGTCTTCCATCTCCCGTGACTGTCGGCGAGCGGTCGGAGTCCTCGTGAGATCTTGAATGGTGTTGACATGATTTTCCGTGTTTCTGCGTCGGTTTCGCTCCTGCCATTTCTTGCGGAAATCCTCCCTCTCTAAAGGGTGAGGGGGGAATCCTTTTTCACAAAAACAGACTTGAATTTATCAGTTTCTCCTAATTTTTTGGCTGCCTTCAGCACGCTCCAAACCTGGGCCGGATCCTTCACAGTCACCAATGGAGGTCTGCATGCGTTAATAGCAGCATTCTTGGAGCGCAGCCTCTTGCACGATGCAATATCAACCGGTGTGCTTAGTGCTTTACTACAACAGTCTGCCACATACTTATTGTCGGCCATCACACGTTCGTTCGTCTTAGATGCGGTGCTTTCGGGAATGCCGAACCCAACAAGGTTGCACTTCCTTCGTTCTCTGTCTAGTAATTCGCGGGAGCTTTCGCTAGCAATTTCGGTGTCCACGTTGTGATTCTTCAGTTCCATCTTTTCCCAGTTTTCTGTATTTTTCCGTTGAACTCTCTCTTCGATCAGCTCTTTGCGCAACGAGCTCAGTTCATCACTCAAAGAGCCAACTAAATTACTCAACGCGTTCATCTCTTTCCGATAATTGTTTTCCATTTCAGCTCGAAATGCTGCGAACAGAGCGAACCAGTTCTCTTCCATCTGCTCCTCGCTTTTCCTGGCACGGAGAGTCGGTTTCTCGCAGTCACTACAGAACCAGTGAAACGACTCTGTTTTCTGTAGGAAAGAGTATTCTTCAGAGCTCAGCTTCGCGCAACTGATGCAAATGAAATCCTCGCAGTGTTCACAGATGACCATTTGATCATCTTCTCTCAAATAGGTCTCTTTGCAAAACTTGCAAGCATCTTTAACTACGCACTTCGATCTCCTGTTCGAGTTTTTCGGTGCATCTTGTTTCGAAGAACCGCATTCCTTCTTAACAATCTTGTTTACTTTCTTTCGAGCCATCGAAATATCATCTTTCTTAATTGTTTAATGATTTCCGGGTTCCTTCACTGAGATTTAGCTAGGGTCTCTCAAAGCAATAAATCACCGGAAACAATAAATCACCGGAAACAATCCTGTTTAACACAACCGCCCGACGGTTAAGTAAAGTTCCGGAAGTACAGCACAGCCGCCCGACGGTAATAAAGTTCCGGAAGCAATTCAAAGCAGGAAACAAGTCGGGCAGGCTCCTGGAGCGACTACACAGCACGTCTGATCTCCACCGCGTCTCAATCTGAACTCTGAACTCAATCTGAACACTTAGGACACTCTACCTTTTGCAGACATCCTTTGACATCTATCACAAGACCTGCAAACATTTCTAATATCCATCCTCATTCCTGCCAAAAAATTCAGATTTTAATTTAGTTTCAGTTTTCCTATGCGAAAAGTATCCTGCGAGAAGGGATTCGTGGGCCACTTGCAATACCGTCGACCGGCACTCTACGGGTACAATTAACCCAGCTTTACCGACATTTGAAGGTATAGGAGATTTCAAACATTTGTGATTCAAAATGTCATATTCATTAACGTTAGAATATTCAGAGCCGTCTCTGAAGGAGGCGATTTCATTTGCTTTAGATTTAGCACGAATATCTGAGAGTTTAACAGATTTGTTGATCTCGCTTGAACTCTTTAGGTGACATTTAATACAATCTAGCTTGGGCAACACTAGCGGGTGGATTACTCGTTCCCTAGAAGCTCCAGTTACAGCATTGACATGGTCAAGTACTTCGGAATTGACGGGAGCACGCTCTTCATCATATTCTGTCTTGCGGACTTGGGGGCTCTTAATTCTTCTACACCCTATCCATTCCCAGTCAAAACGGCACAGAATTTTATGGGGGCTCTTCTGGCATTAACCCAACCACGATAATACACACAATTTATATAACATTTAACAATGGGAAATGAGTTCTTCGTTCCCAAATAGTTGGATAAAGTAACAAATTTACACGTTGAGAGGTCTACATTCAGGCAAGAAACGATTACGTTTGAACAGCCAGTGTTTCGCAACATAGTGAATACATTGCACCCGTTTAACAGTACCACAAGTCATGAATTTAGAAAATCTTTAATCGTTCAAACAAAAATCAATTTTGGCATTCCTTGCACTATCCTTCCTGTGTACGTGACTTCTAAATGAAGACGGGTTTCGGGGGCACTTGATTTTAGGGTGACATAATTGGCCACACGCATGACACTTGACCTTTGACCAATCACGTGGCTGGTGCGAGGACGGACTAGGGGGGGGCTGTTTCACTTGAAAATTAGGTTCAGTATTGAAATTTTTGGTCCCTCTTGCTTTCGGATATGCATTATGGGCGCTTGCCCTGTTGTCTGCTAATTTTACCACTTCATTCAAGTCATTCAAATTATGTTCTTTCAGGTACAATCTTAAATCATTGTGATAGAGGCAAGAAACTGATCTAGTGGAACAAACTGCGAATAGCGTCACAAGTTTTAGGCACTTATTTAGAATTAGTCCAGAAATCAAAGCTGCGTCTTAACTGAAAAACAAATTGAGCGTAGGTTTCATCCGGCTTTATTTTCATTGACCTGAACTCTTGACAGTGGTTCTCGGGTGTGCGCTTAAACCCAACTATAGCAATGCGCGCTTCAATGAATCGTACTTAATAACCTGTCACTTCTGCTGTTAATGCTACATAGGTACATTTTTACGGCTCTGCCAGTTACTAAACTTCCTAAATGAATAGCAAAAGAGCTACGTGGTAAGTTTAATAGCTCAGCAATTCTTTCAAATCTGATCAAATAGGATGAAATGTCTTCACCATCATTATTAAGTACGGGCAACTTAGGTCAAGCAATTGCATCAGACACTGAGACATTGGAAACTGGGGCAGATCTGAACTCTAGCATCTCAAGCTCGTGTTCACGTTCTTTATCTTTCTGCTCGGCCTCTATCCTCAACTTCTCTAGTTCCCTCTCTCGTCCCCAATTAAAGGCTGCTGCTCGCGTACACTAAAGGCCCGTTTACACTAGTGGCAACGACATGCGCTTTGAGTCGTTTGCTGCAGTGCCTCACCGCGCACAACCGTTTACACTACTTGTGTACTCGGTTGTTTGAGACCGCGCGCTTTGAACACTAGTTGCCACCTAGACGTCAATGAGGATGGATGTCCTCGAATTTGAGCTGTGGGCCATTGTTCTCGGGTGTGTTGCGGTCCGTCATTCTGCGCACTATGCCATTTGTAAACGAGAACTCAGCATAGGCATCATAATTAGAGAAGTAGCACATTCAAAAACATACAGTTTATAAAAATATAGTCTATTCTTAAATAAAACGCTCCAATATTCGTACCGATATTACATCATCCTTTGAAATCGCTAAACGGTAATGCATAAATTGTCAGGAGTTGCTAAAATCACATAAACTAAGCACGTCATGTAAAAATAACTTAATGATTTTAGCAACTCCTGACAATTTATGCATTACCGTTTAGCGATTTCAAAGGATGATGTAATATCGGTACGAATATTGGAGCTTTTTATTTAAGAATAGACTTTATTTTTTATAAACTGTATGTTTTTGAATGTGCTACTTCTCTAATTATGATGCCTATGCTGAGTTCTCGTTTACAAATGGCATAGTGCGCAGAATGACGGACCGCAACACACCCGAGAACAATGGCCCACAGCTCAAATTCGGTGACATCCATCCTTATTGACGTCTAGGTGGCAACTAGTGTTCAAAGCGCGCGGTCTCAAACAACCGAGTACAAAAGTAGTGTAAACGGTTGTGCGCGGTGAGGCACTGCAGCAAACGACTCAAAGCGCAAGTCGTTGCCACTAGTGTAAACGGGCCTTAAGGCAGAAGCCTCTTCGATAAGTGCAACAATGCAGTTGATGACACCGTGGCCATAGTGATACACCAATATAAAGTTTGACAATTGCAATAGAAGTAACAACTGCAACGATTATTAGCTCACGGCAAGTCATAAAATTTCGGGATCACGGTCTTCCTACACAAATTTGCAAAGATCAAAACCATACCTACGTCCAAATCCACGTACAAATTAACACCATAGCTTCAACGAAATTTACACACCTACATCAATAAATGCACACCTGTATCAATAAATGCACACCTACATCAATAAATTCACTTGAATATATCAATCAATAAATTCACGACCGATGAATTTACCATCAGTAAATTCACCATTAACAACTTTTTGGTCGACAAATTCAGCTCTCGAGTAAATTCCCCAATATTAGCAAAATCACCTCGGTCACAATGTTTTCATCAAGAAATCCTCTTCATGGAAGTCTTCAAATTCTTGACAGGACGATAGATGGAATGTACCATCTTCAGAGTCAACATCAAATGCTGGAACTCTTTCACTTCAGTAGTGGCAGGTTGAAAAACCTTCGCCAGCTCTACCACTTACGGATCCTGAACATCAAGCCCACTGCGGCCTCGTCAAATGAACAATTGAAAGCAACTCACGTGTCTGAACAGTACACTGAGAATCCACTGAAGTAACAGGCGTGATAGAACCTCAAACACTCTTAGCACTGATCAGCCTCTTCTACTCACGAGTTTGTCATTTCACTCCATAAGAACGGTGGAATTCTCCATAATCCATTCACAATAGATAGGTAAGTCACAAGCCATCAACGAATAACTGATGTGCACCCTGGGAAGGTCGCCAAAATGTGGGTGCTCAAAAGAGCAGGGGCCTCCAGTAGGTCCGTTGGTATTTGCCGTACGTAGGCTCGCCCTAAGCTCAACGGTTAATTGAACGACGAATTCAGACTTCGTATTGGAGAAAATCCAAACGAGGTTACAGAAATCTACATCTACCGTCTGGTGGTGACTTTCACAAACTATAGAAGTTATTATCGGATGAAAAAAATTCGTAACGGTTTCAGAGGGAAGACGGCCTGAATGGGGCTTGTCAGCCCCTTTCATGTTTTGCGATTTCATCGATTCTCCTCGTCCACCCTTTACTCATTCACATACATATTTTCGTTTAGTTTTCTATACATGCCAATATTTCGTTTTGATTGAATTAACATTGGATACTCATACCTCAAGCGCTATCGTTCAAAGAAACTATGAAGTCACCCGTGCCCAGGAGGTAGTCGGTTGCACGAGTGCTGCGATCCTGTGCCTTGGTCCACCACAGACTACACCACCCGGGCATACGCAACTTAAGAGTCGCAGTGTTTCTCAAGTGTAACTAATACGTAGCCATACCTGAATAAATTGGACTACTAATCTTAGTAATATACAATTGGGCGTTTGAATTACGTATGCGTTCGCTCATATCCCTTACTAGCTACAAAGGAACACGTGTGTAATGAAACAGAAAGCCACTAGTATTTCATTACGTATATTATCACATTGGCTGTTTTTACCACGTAACAAATTGAGTAGTAATAAGAACCTTTCAGAACTGGAAAATAGTATTAATTCATATATAATCCCTATGTAAGCCATTTTGACGGTTATTCAAAAATAGATATTTACGTAGTGCCGCAGTCTTCATCTTCATCTGTAATTAAAATGGAAAGCTAGTAAATCTCAAATGAAGTCGGTGCTAAGTTTTCCACGGTCGCAACTGTTTCGAAAAGTTCTCTACCTCGTGTGTGGATTTTGAAAGAAGTATAAATTCAAGTGTGTGCTGGTGTGACAGTTTTCTGTAGTTATCTACAAAAAAAATTCCCTATATTGGTGGTGCAGCACTTTGACAGCGAAAAACACAATCGAAAACACATAACCCTAAAGCGATCGTTCTGAGTTCCTATCTATGTCAATGAGTTGCTACTTTTTTTTAAGTGATAAAGACTGTAATAATTCATCTGCCGAGACTTCGTTATTGAAAATTGCCAAGCTTACGGTCATCAGATCTCTTTGTCGAGCAGGTTTATCTAAAGTGAGAGGACAAACGGATCGAAATTCAACTGACGTAGGGCAGGAGAACTTCAGGACTGCATTTAGTCATGAGCGATGGAGCGGCATAACCCCACCCTATGACAGCTTCTGGGTGATTGAGTCTTGCATCAGGGTCCCTTCTGGGAGCAGTATTGCCAGGTTTTTTCTCGGCGAGAATACCAGATTGCGTAGCTCAAAATACCAGAAATTCTATTGTTCAAAAACAGGCTATTACCTCAAAATTCAATGAAATTATTCATCAGAAACGTTGGTTATAAAAGAACAAAAAATTTATCTTACGTACTGTGCATTTATCTGGCTTGGCGATAATTAAATTAAATTAAACACGTTATATTTTTTCCCTCTGACGTTATAATGTCAGAGGGAAAACGTTATATTAAAAATTATTAAACACGTTCCCTCTGGAACATTTTGACACTTTTCTTTTCCTGAGTTTGATTACATTGACACTTTTTCCTTTTTTATCACAGTGTGAGTGTGGCACTTCTTCCCCTTCGCTCAACATGAGCAAGCCACGGAAACAGGTAATCTTCCTTTTGCTTATTTTCGTACATGCTTGCATATTCATTTATCTGACATTTCGGGTGTGATCACTTGTTGCGGCCGAGCAGATAGCTTTTGGTCCAAATAAGGGACTCCAGCACCTTAGTTGAAATTTTATTTCGTTGCTTGTTTTTCACATAAGTGACATGTGAGAACACTCGCTTCACGACTGCATTGGAGACAGGTCAAAGTAGATAAGTGATGCAGTAGGCAGCCAGTTCCATGAATGGATGATGATATTCAAGATCATTGAAATATTGAATGGCACCCCAGAATTCAAGTGACACTCCTATAAGTGGTACTCCAGATTTCAAAACCACAAAACAAAAATGGTGGAGCTTGCGTCACAGAAATCGGTTCGACAACCTCACTCGACCTAGGCCGTATCATCACTGATCAGTAATCAAGCAAGGATCATCACTCTCGTGCTTATATTGCACTAAGCACTTTTGTTAAATGTTAACAATTAGATTGGGGTTATTTCATCAAGCGGTAAACTTGCGGTTCCAAAAATGGCGGGAAACCTCTAGTCGCGTCGGTCTAAAGGTAATCTATATAATCCACGCCTGCGCTGGAGAAAGTTCAAATTTCTGAGGTGAACTTAATGCAGTAAATTTGCAGTAAGTCAGAAAATGCCATAAAAATACCACATTTAGGCAAATAAACCAGACTACCAGATCTATAATATTCATACCAGACACCTTCCGAAAATACCAGGTTTGTGAAATCTGGTATAGAAATATACCATCTAACAACATCAAATGGGCACGGTGGCCCAGAGGTTACAGTTCAAGTACCAAGATTGGCGCAGAGAGGCGCGGGTTCGATCCCAGCTCTGTGCGCCAGTTTCTGGTCAGAATTGGCTAGGGGGCCGGGCGGTTAAGCACAGCAGAATTGAATCAGTGAGTTGTGAGTTCGAGACCGCAACAAGCTGTGGATGCTCTGCGATGTTAAGAATCAGCGACAGGCCTATGGCCTAATAAACGCTGAAACCGCTATCAATATTATATTATAACGCTGAGTCCACGAGCGTCGATCACGACCAGCCTCACTCGCGCACCTCATACTCATCATAGGTCCAAACGCAATGTGCATGGCGTGACTACACAATGAGTGCCACCTCGTAAATAGAAGTGTGTCGTAGGGTGATACATTAAAATCGTACAAATGATTAATAAAAAGCAATTGGAACGACAGTTTCCTGCCGTTTACAACTTGAACAAGTTTAAGAGAAGCAACAGCCGTCTCATTAGCTGGGCCCTTAGTCTGCAACACCGTTCCCGTTTCATAACCGGTTTATATTCCGGGGGGGGGGGACGTGGGAGCTGATTTACTTAGCAGTTGCTCGAAGAGTAACTTCTTTAACTCCGATCAACTTTGTTACGCGTTTCGTTCGTCTTGCATCTTAGTAGTTTTGTTGTTCGTATGTGCTAGTTCTTCAGAATTTATAAGTTAGTGTTAGTATGTTGTAACCTCTGTTGATTTGAGTATTGCAATAATTGCCATTCGGGCAAGCACATACCCTTAATTTTAGTTCAAATTTTAACGCACGCTCTCAATTTTCTTAGAGGGGAGTCGTGTAAGGGCATGCGATCCAGTTTTATTGAACACTTTGTCTTACATCCCGATACTGATTTCCACGCTAGGCTCTCTGCTAAATTTAGATCCCGTTCTTCCACACTGGATAGGTGAGCTCCGTAACCGACTTGAAATCGATAATTCTATCTGGAATAGCAAGTGTTTAATCCAGGCAAGCCGTGCTTATTTAACTAAGTCTCTTTAATTTCAGCAATGTAATCTAAAATCTTTTCACGCAAGTATGATGCAACATTTATTTTTTGTGAATGAGTAAAAACGGAATTTGTTTGAAATGTTGATCTTTATCGCAAATTTCAAAGTGTGCGCAATTATCTTTCTTGAATGAATTAAAACGTATCAAGTTTGAAAAGTTTATCGATAATTTCAAAGTTTGTGTAATTATCTTTTATATAACCAACAGTGGAATCGTACGAGAATTTAACATGTACCAACAAAATTGGATTAATCAAGTATCTGATTTTCCCGCTTACCAGTTCAATTTACTTCCGTTCAACCAAGGAGTAAGTTCGTCCAGTCTTATTAAAATTAAAGGACAAATTCTTTTTCAATCCATCATCAGCTGAGCAAGGCCATAGCTCCGGTCAGGTTATCATGAATGGCAACAATTGCAGGTTTCTCAGAAGTGAGTCTACGCGGGCTGAAGCTTGAATCAAACTAAATAAAGATGGAATAGCTTCAAGAAATGACGCGATTTTATAGTTGTTCGCTAGCGATTAAGAGGCATTGCCAAGTTAAAAAGAACTAATGGATTATCTTGCAGGGCATTCCGGGAGATGGAGGTGTTTTTGGGACCACCGAAAATGACTGTACAGCTCAACTCTGGAATAGCTTGCCCGCCCGTTTATTTATCCGAGTATTGATCCCCAAACGAAAAATTCGGTATTTCTACCGATAAGAATGAAAAATAATTTTGATTTGTAAAAAATAATAACAAAATTTATCATAGAATTTCCATATGTTACCAATACCAATCATCGGAAAATTTAAAATAGATCAATTCTTCTCATGTTACCCGTTATGTCAGGTTGAATTCCTATGCTGTCATAGTCTGTCTTACGTCACCTTCTGTGATGTCACTATTCGCGGGTCTCCGCGTATATAAGCTCTTCGAGCAGACCTTCAGTCAGTCGTAGGCAGCAAGCCTAGCCATCATGTGGTCATAACCATCTTTGTAGCGTCCACTGGACGTCGCCTGACTCCGGCGTTCTCCTGATCGTCGATAGTAACCAATACTAAACTACCTTGTGTAACTCACCACCAGCATCATCCTGTCTCCTACAGTATACAGATCTAGTTCTTAATATATTTTAGACTACTACAAGCCTCTCAATCATCCTGCCTTTATTCGGACATTTATCTAACGAACCAAAACCCCTCAGGTTT
>NW_025932379.1:0-303 GCF_000764305.2 Hyalella azteca
CCCAAGTTAACTTTGTGATTTGATTAAGTCTAGTTTCGTTTATTGAAGTTTCTCTTGGTTGAGTTTACAGATTTAACCATAAAAATGTTTTCAATTTTCCTCCAGAATTTCAAAATAAATCCTAGTTGATGTTGTAAGTTGGCAGCGATAATCAAGAAGTTATTAAGATAAACTTAGCTTGTTAATGTTATAACTTGGTTGCGATAATCAAGAAGTTATTAAGATAATCTTATCTCATTGATGTTATAACTTGGTTGCGATAATCAAGAAGTTATTAAAATAATCTTATCTCATTGATGTTAT
>NW_025932380.1:0-480 GCF_000764305.2 Hyalella azteca
AAACTCGTGCGTTGAAACCTCCATGGAGGTAGCGCCGTTCAGGGACTATCATTAATTATAGTAGTTTTTAGCGCATTTTCTCATTTATGGAAAAAAGGCTCTATATTATGCTCGCCATGTCCGTCCGTATGTCTTCTATCTGTCCGTCAGTATGTCCGTCCGTGACTTCACGTGTTCGTCGACGAGAGAATGCGCTCTCTGTCACTCAATGCAGTGAGTACAGAGTTTTTTTATTTCAGAAAATATTCATTCTGAATTCATACTTAAATAAATACGAATTAATAAAATTGGGTCTATCATTTAGAATAACCCTGTATAGTTGATGTTATCACATGTATGAATAAGGGAACGAAATAGCCGACCTCAACGCGGAAGATAGATAAAAATTGGATGGTCTAATTGGGGTTGAATGGTCTAAAGCCCATCCAATCCCAAACTCTGATTAAACATTTAAATAAAAATATGATGATGATGATAATA
>NW_025932381.1:0-810 GCF_000764305.2 Hyalella azteca
GTGCCCTTTATAGCCATCCATTATGATCCATATACTGTTATTGTTAGTAGGCTAATTGCAACATAAAAAATAACACCTCAAAAAAGACAAAAAAGCTGAAAACATCAAAAAAATCAAATAAATAAAAAAAATCATGAAAAAATAAAAAAAATCATTGATTTTTGATTTTATTGATTTAAAAAAAAATAAAAAAAATCGCCAACCCTGGTTGCATCACTAATTACATCATGCTACAAATATTATGCAGGGTGTAGACCACTACATAGTAGCGTACCTCGTTGGCTTATGTCACTAATTACATGATATTATGTACATGTCACATTCCATAAATATTATACATGTACATAATTACATCCTTACAATTATTACATAACAATTACAAATATCATGCAGGGTGTAGATCAGTACATAGTAGCGTCTCTACGCTGGCTTATGTCACTAGTATTGTTATGTACATGTCACATATATTACACAGGGTGTAGACCAGTACATAGTACCGTCACTACACTCGCTTATGTCACTAATTACATGATGTTATGTACATGTCACATATATTACACAGGGTGTAGACCAGTACACAGTAGCGTCACTACACTCGCTTATGTCACTAATAATGTTATGTACATGTCACATATATCACACAGGGTGTAGACCAGTACATAGTAGACTACCTCGTTGGCTTATGTCACTAATTATATGTTATTTACCTGTCACATGCCGCAAGTATTATGCAGGTTGTACATAATAAGTACATCATTAATTACATCATTACAATTATTACATTACAATTACAAACATTACACAGGGTGT
>NW_025932382.1:0-2648 GCF_000764305.2 Hyalella azteca
CCCCAAGCTCGACGAGTAATTTCACAAGATTCCATTTCGGCGCTTATTTCGCTACGGCAACCGGAACCTAATGCGGACATAGAGCTTCTAATTTACCCGGCCATAAGAACCTGGGGCGTCCGTGTGCCAGCGGCTGACAGGTCTTCGAATTTCGATAGGGTAGTTCTGCCGTCAACTCCTGGTGCTCTCCAAGTCAGAGTTGCTCCGGCAGTTGCTGCTCGTACCTAATAATGGATAGTGGTGTAGCTTGCTCTGTTTGCTGTTAGGTTGCAATATAGAAAGTGTAGGAAAGGATAAGTAACTGCCCAGAATTATTCTCTATGGATTTGAAAAAGAACTCAAGACATGTATAAGTATTTGAACAATTTTAAGCCTGCGGTAAATTTTGAATGCATGATTTTCCTGTTATGAATTATTTGTTAAGAATGGATGTTGGATTTTCAAATAATTTATGTTCGGATTGAATCGTGATGACAATTAGATCAAGTTACGATTAGATCATATCATACAAATTAGAGTAGAAATTATACAAATTGAGTAGAATTTTTTTTAATCCTCGCATTGAAAAGTGTCATTTCATACCCAACTTAAAGAATACGTGCAGATTCAATCTGAAACATGATGCAGAATATTTAAATGCGTTATGTTCTGCATGTGTCAAACGCGTTTAAAAATGCGTTTAAAGTTATGTGCGCTCGTCGCAGTGTAGATAGGCACTCACGACGGTTGGTCGCATTTTCCGAATAGTTATGAACTTCGTACTTTTATATGGTACGTTTGATTGTACATACATATCAGTTCGACGTCATGTTTTCCGTTACTGAGTCGCATTTAATAAGGAAAAATTTTCTGTTTAATTGCATGCCATTTAGGATATATGAAGAATAATTTCTTACCCATGAAAATTTCGCGTTAATGTTAATTTAATCAAAGAATGTCAAGCGCGTTAATATGCATTAAATTTAATGGAATGCTGAAAGATAAATTTAAAAACGTATTTGTTGCAAAATTCCAAAATTAAATAGGAATTTAGTGAGCAGAAGAAAGATTTTTCAAGGATTTATTTCTCACTCATATTTAGATCAAGGATATTTATTGCTGGGCGTAGCAGAAAATGATGCTTCGCTCCTGCCAATCTAGGTAAGAAATACATTTAAACGAAAATTTTGTATTCATAAAGTATTCTCCTTTTTATCATGATTTCGACAGCTATGTTCATAAATAAAAAATCAGCTTCACCTATGAGTTGGCAGTAATTCTTTTTATGCCTCAAATGCATTCGGGCATGGCCAAAGAAAGAAATGCGAAAAAGTTCGTAAATATTTTCCACAAAAAAGTTTTTTAACTAGTATTTTCGTTTGATACATTTTTTTCAATTCAAAAGAAAGCAGGGATTATTTCTTCTTAGTCTTATTACGAGGAAAAATTCGTTGTTTACTCGAACTCTTCAGAATTCAAACACGTCATCAGTTTGTGTCACTTTTGTATGTACTATGAAGTAAAAGGCAATAAATTATAAAAAATCATCAACAACGTGCGCGTGTCCAGATACTTTCTAGAAGAATATACGCATCCATCAAAAAATAAATTCATCACCTTCCTGCTAAGCGAGAAAAATATTTACATTGAAACAGGTATAAATATTTTCTAGGTATTGTTCAGGAGCGAATAATTGACTACAGTCTTTCGCTTGGATCGAAATTTTGAGTTTACTGGTCTAATTCTGATCTATATTGATGTTAAAAGATCCACTTATAAGCTAGCCATTATTTCAACCAAGGAAACTAAAAAAAGCTCTAATATTTTAATTTATTGGGACCTTATTAAAATGATAAAATATTTAGATATTAATCTTTGTTCGTAAGGATATTAAAATAACATAACTTCCCTACAAATTGACGATAAGAACTTGAATTTGAATTCAGCGCTTCAGGAAATCAAGTACGAAATAAGTTTTACTAATTTATTCTATTATGTTCGTTCAACCACTTTCGACTCATTCCGACTCCATTCATTGAGTTCATTCTGATCAAATATCATTATAATAATAGGATATTGTTACATTAAAGCTTGAATCAACAAGGAAGTGAATCAAATGCAGTGGAGTTAATGCAATATCTCCCAAATTAATACTTAGTAAAGATTTCTTGCTGCTTTATACATTTCTTTTTCTGCTTTTCTGCTGCTTTTTTATGTCAAACAGTAGTAGATTCGTGAGGTTAATAATCTTCCATATTGTTTGCAGGGCGCAATGCCGGACGTTGATCAGAGTCTGTGGAATATCGTCAGTTGGCTTAATCCTGATATTCACGATGAATTCTTCAAAATACGAAACGCCTTCCGGGGATGCGCTAATTTCAGGCTTCAAAGTTGAACCTTCGATGACTACAAATTCGGTGAGTTTTACTTACCGACAAACACATTTACGAATGCCCCCCTAGCGAGTTATGCACCATCTAATAAAACAATCAGGCTTCAGATTTATGTGATACGCTTAGAGATGAATACTGCACGCCAAAAATTGTAAATAATTTGCTAATTATGAGATCTACATACATCATCATATGTACATAAAACTTAAACCAAATTTAACAAAACTAAATTTAGTTTATAAAAAAGCTGGGGCTCAGAGAGATGGAATTTACTTC
>NW_025932383.1:0-9918 GCF_000764305.2 Hyalella azteca
CAAATATTTATTCATTCTCGTTGTCGTGGCCCTTCCTGTTATAAGAGGGGATAAATTGCAACTCGCGGTGCGCTGAGACTCACACGATAACAACGTTGCGCGGAAATGGCTGCCATTATTTTTTGGAATGAGATAGGTAGGCAAATTCTGTCAATTACATTTTCAAGCCGACACCTGGGTGCAACTTTTGTGCAAGTAAAATTTTTTAATATGGTGAATATTTTTCATGCTCCAGACCTTAGCAGAGGTACTTTTCCAAAATCACACTTGTCACACTTTTTTTCAACAATTTTTTAGAGATAGTAAATGACTAATTTCTTGACTAGCTTTATACAGGCATGGAATATACCTACTTGGCAAGCCGTGACTGAATTGTCTGAGCCGTGGTTTTATGGATTTGCCAGCCGTGATTCCATTTCTTTGAGCCGTGATTCCATTTCACCGAGCCGTGAATTCCATATTTCGGCCATGAAAAGCCATTTACAAGGCGGAAATTTATTTACAAGTCCATGCACGTCAGCACGTGTTACCCCATGTCTCTAATTTTACCCTGAAACAGTCGAATGGCAACGATAAAATTTGTCTCTACTGTAAGTTGAGGCTTGAGCACGTGTTAATGCAGTTTGACCGCTTTGACATGACCACAACTATGCGCATGGTGGCAATCTAGGAATTGGGGAAACCTCTATTTGGACTCGTTCACTTTCAATCACTTCACTCATTCACTTTTCATCATTTGAAATACCACTTCTGTAAGTCTTGTAATCTGTTAGTACGTAAATTTGCACAACGAATGGAATAGCTCCTTATTAAAAGTTCATTATTAAATGATACACTAAACGACTACAAATTCTTGACCTGGTCTATATCAAATTACTGCAAAATGTATGCCAGTGCGTGACTGTGCGTGGTACGCATTTAGACGTGCAATTAGCCGTTACATAGTGATCGCGGATTAGAATGTTATTTTCCTGCACTGCGGAAGAAAGTATGAAATTAATTGCAGCATAAGCACTAACCTCCGGCAGCATAATCATGCCTTCTAATCATTCGCAACCGACATATCAGTTCGCTTATTCAAACGTGATATTACTTGTAAAAATTTTCCTGAATATGGGTAATAAAAATGACAGCATCGAAAAACTTGCTTGTGCGTTAGCATGCACTATTGCTATCCCGTTTTGACACGGCCCATTCATTCTATTCGTAATCAATATTTATGAAATTAAATACACAGTTTTCAATGCCAATTGCTTTGTGGCATGGATATTTTTTCATATTTCCTCTACTCCCAATTTAAACAGTTTGAATAATATAAAAAATATATACATGAATATAAAAAACATCGATACTGCTCAATGAGTATTTACATGTCTGTACTAAATTTCATATCTATTGCTAACAAATGGAGAAAAAAATCGTGCCAAAGTGGCGTCAAGATGGCTACACTATGCCACGCTTATGGGATGGCCCACATGCTTCTGTCAGACCAGTCGCGTCAACAATTTAAGGATGAATTTTTTGGAAAGAATTTTCATAGCGGGTATAATAAGCATAATTAAGTAATTTCAATCATGATAAAGCTAAGAAAAAGCTATATACAAACCATATTTTTTGCGACCGCTGTCAAAATTCATTTCAATTTTAACTAGCGCAATAAAAGCAAATTTGTAGCATGTTTCATGCACATAAGTTTTTATAATCNGGTTATGGAAAGATCGGGTTCCAAAGGCCGGATCCCTTGTGAATCAAGTCACGAAAAGTTCAAGAATCGGCAACAGGCCATGGGCCTATGTCTTCAACGCCGACACTTCTATTCTATTCTATTCTATCACCCTTTTTTTGAACATTTGCCAAGTTCATTAGTTTGGGAGATATTTTAGGCTTGATGAGGAAAATTAATTAATGCGGGGAAGAAGTGAAAAAAATGATCATTTATCACGTTCATTCGCTCAAGGGCATTGCGAATGAATAGTTTTGTTTGTAATTTGGTAAAGATTATTAAATTTGTCAAGTAAGTTTATCTTAAAAATTTGTTCACAAAGTGTCGGATTGATATATCATTTGCGAAAATCCCCTCAACACAGTGTTTGCTCTAAATCAGGAATTAAATCGAAAGCGGAATCCGGAAGGGAAATCCAAATAGGCAAGCACTTGAACGTCTCCTCCTATGACAAACGCGCTAGATATTTCTTTTCTGAATGAGAGAATGTAAGCTAAATATGAACTAGTCCGAACGGCCAATCATAGCTTGATGCGTGTTGTTGATATATGTGTTGCCAGCTGCAGCCTGCAGTGCGTTTTGAACTGGCGCCGCGTATGGTTGTCGATGCATGTGCTTCCAGTCATGCACTGTCGTCTGCCTCGATTCTACTAGTGTATGAGTCAGAGGTGTGAGGCGCATAAAAACTAAGATTTTTTGTTAACTGATTTTAATGAATTGAATTATGATTGTTTAACATTCGCGTTCATAAATTTAGTCTGCAATGCATAGGCTTAATTTGCATTCAGAAATGGGATGTTTACCCTAAAAAAACGTGTTCTCGATTGCCACTATGACTATGCGCGATCTTCAACAAAACGTTTAGTTGGTTTGTTTACATTACAATGTTTATATTTTTCTGCAGGATATTTTGGCGGGAATGGTAAAGCAATGCAGATTGCGGAAGTTGAAATTTTTGTGAAGTGACATGTTTGCGAAGTGCAAACCGCAATTTTTCAATCAAACAAAAATTTTTTACATTCAAGCCACAAGATTTCATACCTACTGAAATTATATGATATTAGAGCCACAATATTTCAGACAAAAATAGGACTTTTCCAGCCCTGGCTTTATACATAATAGATTTAGATAGTAAAATTGTTGAAGTTTATGCCACTATTTTTAGTTTTGCAATATTTTGATTAGTTTAGCTGCTACAACATTTCTACGAAATGTGGGGCGCGTGTCCCTAAGTACCCCACCCATCCCTTTTTACCTTGTTTGACGGTATACTTAATAACTTAAAGGATTCCTAATATATTCACAGATTTACCATAATATTCTTTCCACACAAACAGTTTATCACTATTTGGTAGAGCAAGGTAAAGTGGTCAACTATAAACTTTGACACATTTTTTTCACTGGCACATAGCTAGCAGCTTAGCTAATTATTTAAAGGTTCTAAGTAGTCTTTTAACAATTTGTTATTTATTGATTACATTTATTACAATATACAATTTAAATGTGTTAGCTTAGCAGCCTTAGCTAGCTTATACTGCTATACTTAGACATGGTGAGGCAGAAGTGATTGAGCAGTTTTGAGGCAACAAAAGAGTAATGGAGGATTGGAGGCACATAAAAGAAGAAAGTTTATTTTCCTCAAGGTTAGCATAACATACCATTTAAATACTTATGTATGTTTTGAAAAGAATATCAGGAAGATGATGGTGTCTGTTAGCTGCATCACACTGTTGATACTTGGTGTTGGAGTCATTCTTGGAAGTTTCCCAGAGCACATTCACTGTGATTCACACATATGGCACTTTGCAAGGATGGCCGGCCCGAATCCCGATGGCATAACCTCTGCATGAGTCTGCAATAATCCGTTCCCTTAGCTGTGGCAGGGCGGCCAGGGCCCAGAGTGTGATCACTGTGAGGGTGACTTCAGCTTCTGAACACCCTCTCTTTTAGATGTCCCCAAAGAAAGAAATCACAAATGCTCAATTCAGGTGACCTCGCAGTCTACTGTAAATCACCCATTAGAGACACCAGACGTCCGGGAGGCGGGATTGCCGCGGGAAACATGCGTTTCAAAATATTGAGTGACATTCGGGCTGTGTGAGCGGCGTTAAGCGCTAGAAAAATGATTTATAGTGAATATAAAAAGTTTTAAAGGACAGGAAAAAAGCTCTTCAAGTTTAGCAGTCTGCACATAGCAAATAATACAATTAATTGACTACCTAACTTCCTACATGTAAATGACGTGACTTTCGTCACGTCACGACGGTCACGTGCGTAGCTACGTGACCAAACACGTCGGAGTTTGAGAGTTTCGGACGTCAGACATTTTCAGATTTCAATACTCATATAAAATATCCGCTAAATGCAAAGTTAAATAGAGCGTAAGGTGTAAAAAGAATATTTTAGTATTATATATTTGCTTAATTTTTTTTTGCGTTTGACCACTGTGGGTCACTAATATTGAAAGGTTTCCAAACTACCTAAATGTTAGCCTGTTAGGTATAAGGTATCAACGTTACCGCCTTCATATCAACACTGAGCGGCAAAACGCACGAATTTGGCTGTAAGTTATTCTGTTCCACGTTTAAGGCTGAAAGCGGAAAATTTGTATTGTTCTATCCGCTGACGCAGGAGCTCCCATACAAATAAAATTTAATAAACATGTTTTGAAGCCCTTTGCTGAGCACTGACTCTGTGTATGTCAGTGGTTACTCAAATTTATAAACCCAGGTGCAGGTACTGTCACGCAGTACCCGATGGGATTAGAACAAGCAATGTTGTTGGCAGCTTGAAGGTGAATACGTAGCCGCACGATGACCACTTGTTGCACCTGGAATCTGCAGAATTTACTTGGGAAATTTTAATATTATTTCACTGATTCTTGGAGATTTCTCCGGTGGGCTTATAGCTTTTAGATCTTAGCTCAAACCAAGATTATAATTGTGCATTATAGAGAAGCCAGGCGATTTGTCTGTATTAAATAGATGACTGTTGCCCTTATTATTGCATGCTGCACAATTCTGCAAACCTCCTCCAAGAAGTATCCGAGCAGATGGAAGCAGGACACCCAAGGCTTGAGTACTATTGATCAGCACCTGACGTCTAGGCGGTACTGCATGCATGCCATGAGAAAATGCTCCTCGGTATCCTCCACCAGTTCACCACACATTGCAAGCACTTGGGAGTGTCTGCCATGCCAAATCGATGAAGGTACGACCGAACCCCAGCATGACCCAAACGAAGGCGCGTAAGAGCCACATCAGCACGACGAGAGCAACTGGTAACCCACGGAACATGGGACAAATCAGTCCCCTGAATCAGAAGCAAGCAAGAATCAGTCGCACAGAAGCAAGCAAGCAATTTTCAAATCCCACCAGGTAGCGGAGTGGGCCGTGTGCTACTAAATGACTGGCATCGCGGCAAGATCCTTTACCTCGTGCAGCCTTCACCTGGTGCTGGAAGAATGAACCAGCGTCGTCGTGCGATGCCCCGACGCAAACCGAACGCGATAACTGACGTCCTCTTCATTATGGACGGGACTTGACCAGCCATCAACCTTCAAACTACTGGATTTGTAAGAACCTTGAGACTGTATTCAGAGTAATTTTTGAAGCTTTAATCCTTGATTCTCTATTCTTTTCTATTGATCATCTTCATATTTTCGTTGATTTAACAATTAATTCTAACCAAATTGATTTTGAGTAGTCTCCACCTGGTGCTGCTATGCAGGAGCATACAAAGCCATGCAGGAGCATATGTTCAATCTCGAAATGCCTAGCACCTTCCATACTAGTATAGTATAGTAATTAGTAAAGTATCTTCGGCATTGAAGAATTGGCCTGGATAGGCCTGTCGCTGATTCTTNTCAGAAGATATCTTCCGTTGATTTACATTCAAATCAGCAATACCGTCCCTTGTCTTGCACTTTGAACTAGCATACAAGAAGAAGGCTTTCGGGTTCTTTTTTGAGTTTTTGGCAACGTCTTTCTCAAATTTTTGACTGCGGTGCGACAAGCTTTTTTAGCTTGATTTCGAGCTCTTGCATACAGGTTATACTCAGCATCACTACGAGTTCGTAAATAAAGCTTGTAGGCTTCCTTCTTTGCCTTTAGCTTTGCTTTAACCGTATTGTTCATCCACTGTGTTTTTCTGATACCAACAAGCTTTATCTTAGGTACACACGCATCAACTGCAGACATAACAGTGTTCTTGATGAATGACCAAGACTCCGCCACATTCATGTTCATGATACAGTTATAGCGGATCGGTTGATTTCGAAACCGCTACAATTCAAGAACTTAGAACGGGGATTATAATTCGAATTTGCCGAGGATAGTGTTTTAAGTGTATTTTGTTAAGTATAGAGGTTGCACCCCAAACATTGGCGGATCAGGCCGTTATGATCCTCTGGATAACTGAATCTACGAAGAAACAAAACTTTAATCTATAAGTAGATCGGATTGTTTGCGAAAAAGACAAATATTCTAGAAAATTAATAAAACTGATAACAGATAAATAGTGTCCCTACACAGTCCGAAATGTTCGCTGCACTCACTGATTCACGAAGTTTAACATAGTCGCCTTTCGCAAAGTTGAAACGTTCACCCTTCCGAGGCGTCTTTTCCGTATAGCACTTAATACTGAAAAACAATGACTGGTGGTGACTTTTGCCCAACGGAGCCTCGTGGCGAAGCTCTTCTACCATTGATTCTTCACTAGTAAACACTAGGTCTAGAGAATTTGGAGTCTGGATACCTCTAAAATGGGTTGGCTTTTTGATGTGCTGGTATAAAAATGAGTCTCACACAGACTCCATGAACAAGAATGAAGGGTGATTCTCATCCCTTGGAGAGGATTCATGTGCCCAGTCTGTTCCTGGATGGTTAAAGTCACCAACGATTAACCTATGCGACCTGCTGAAAGTCATGCTTGGTAGAAGACTGTTCAGTACTTTATCGTTATCAGAGGAACTGTTGAGTAATCTATACAGGACACCAATAAGGAGGCTATCCTTGCTTTTTAGAGAAAGCTCACACCACACTGATTCTCTAGCTGATTGGTGTTCTGCTGATAACTTAACTTGTTGGGCCCCATAAAAGGTTCTAACCCATAGAGTCACAGAGAGACCTCTACTGCTCTGCTCCTCGTTTAAATTCTGAAAACAATCAAAACCTGGCAACTGAAATTCAACTGGTAAAATTTTCCCGGTGATTTTTGGGGAGTGTCTCTGTAATACAAATAATGTCTAAACACTCGTTTCCGATCACAGTTAACAGTTCATTTCTTTTGTTCAAAACGGAATCAGATTTCGCGTAGAAAGATTGCAAAACTTTTTGTGCACTTCCATCTTGATGTATGACTAAACTTTTTAACTTATATACAGAACTGGATTTATATACACTAGGCAATTAGTCCAGCAGCTTTCTCACACAATCGTGAGTTATGAAGAGATCGAGTTCAAAAGGCCGGATCCCTTGTGGAACCAAGCCACAAGATTCGGCAACAGGCCATGTACAAGAATCGGCAACAGTACAAGAGAGTACAAGAATCGGTAAAAGTATTTGCAGGAATCGGCAACAGGCCATGGGCCCATTTCTTCAGTGCCGACACTTCTATTCTTTCTATGACACGTCTATACGCCAGCTCCCTCCTCCAGTAGGACCACAAGTTAGTTAGTTAGTTTAGTGGCCAAATGTTTACTAGCGCTTCAGCTATTTAGCTATCTCGCACCGGAAGTCAAGATGAAGATCACCATAGAGGTGGAAGGTCTCAATTATTCATCACCCACAAGGGGCGGAAGGTCTCAGACAAAACGGAATCAGATTTCGCGTAGAAAGATTTCAAAACTTTTTGTGCACTTCCATCTTGATGTATGACTAAACTTTTTAACTTATATACAGAACTGGATTTATATTCACTAGGCAATAAGTCCAGCAGCTTTCTCACACAATCGTGAGTTATGAAGAGATCGAGTTCAAAAAGCCGGATCTCTTGTGGAACCAAGTCACAAGATTCGGCAACAGGCCATGTACAAGAATCGCCTGAATCGGCAACAGTACAAGAGAGTACAAGAATCGGTAAAAGTATGTGCAGGAATCGGCAACAGGCCACGGGCCTATTTCTTCAGTGCCGACACTTCTATTCTTTCTATAACACGTCTACGGCAGCTCCCTCCTCCAGTAGGGCCACAAGGCGATGATGGTGCTCTAATAACTGTGGAAAACAGGAACGGTTTCGCCGGAAACCATGTTGTCCATTATTATACTGGTCAGCCTCTTCCATATACTGGACAAGCCTCCTGGCCACTATCTTCTCGAAGACCTTGATATAATAATAAAGGAGGTCCGCCATATTTATGGCAACGGATGTTTGCTATATAAAATAAATTGGTTGCTAGGAGACTTTTCTTATATAATGAAGCCTAATATCATTTATTAATTCATCTATTTTATATTGCAGAAGTCTAAGGTGTCTAAATTTAATATAACTTATGGCAGTAGACAGAGGCGGGCAGTAGCGCGCTACATGTAGCGGCCGCTACTATTTCAGTAGCGGTAGCGGCGCTACATTTAAGCAATTGTAGTGGTAGCGCCCGCTATATATTTAAGTAGCGATACGAGGTTTTGCCGCTTCAGAGCTACCGCTACATCTATAATGCCTTTAGATTTTACTTAATAGTATTATATATTATTTAAAAACCAGCATGATACATACATAATATAAATTACAGAATAAAACTATACGAAAGATTTCGGTGTAATAATGTCAACCTCAACCTGCTACTAGTGTCAACATGTTAGTTGTTACCATAGGTGGGCAGTAGCGCGCTACATGTAGCGGCCACTACATTTTCAGTAGCGGTAGCGGCGCTACATTTAAGTACTTGTAGCGGTAGCGCCCGCTACATTTAGAGCATGTATACGATAGCGGTCGCTACATTTCAAAGTAGCGCTGCCCAGCTCTGCGTGGAACACACAGAGTCGAGTGACATGAACCAGCCCGTGTCTGGCATGGACGACTTTAATTTAATTTGAGACTTAGCATTACAACCGCTGCAATTATCACAGAGTCGCGTAACTTGGGGGATTTAGTTTCTACATGTTTAGCGAACGAGCGAGTGGGCAGAGGAATGGAACTGAAGCTCCAAGGGGCGGAGTGTGCATAGCACTAGTGCACCTAGCAACATCTCGATAAACTAATTCCCGCGTGTTAGATCTAGCAATACTAGGCAATCAAACCAATTGTGATGCGGACCATAAAACAAACTTTGTATTACGACGTCCCGTGTAAGCGACCACTTGTTCGAGTGTCTTCGTTTCTGTTGCTTTTCACCTGTC
Source organism: Hyalella azteca (assembly GCF_000764305.2). Lineage (NCBI taxonomy): Eukaryota > Metazoa > Arthropoda > Malacostraca > Amphipoda > Hyalellidae > Hyalella > Hyalella azteca. The sequence goes on from NW_025932383.1 coordinate 9,061, forward strand.
CCTCCTTGTCACTTCGTCTCTTTGCGACGCTAACGCTGCTTCTTTCGAGCCAGCTTCAGCGGGCTGGACATACGAGACCTTCCGCCCCTTGTGGGTGATGAATAATTGAGACCTTCCACCTCTATGGTGATGTTCATCTTGACTTTCGGTGCGAGATAGCTAAATAGCTGAAGCGCTAGTAAACATTTGGCCACTAAACCAACTACATATCTTAATAAGTTCACCCACGTGATTTGACTGACATGCAAGGTCTTGAATAGAAATCTTGAATGCAGCAAGCCACGGGCAGTAGAGAACCAGCTGCTCTCAGTCCATTATATCTGAACCAAAATTACCGGACACTAAATGAAAGGGCTTCTATCATCCTGAGCTTGTGTCACTTATTTTTAAATTTATTCGTTTCATTATTTCGGGCATGGCCCTTATCTCCACTAAATGTACCAAAAAATAAATTGTGAGAAGATTGCGGCAAACTTCCATTACACGCGATCTTCGGGATCCTACTTGGATTTAAAATAAGATTATATTGGTCATTTTTAATTCTTACGAAAATCATACATATCTTATATTCAAAAGGGTTCTCGCACGGCTAGGAAATAAACGCAAATATCAGTCATTTTTAATTCTAACGAGAATCATACATATCTTATATTCAAAAGGGTTCTCGTACGACTAGGAAATAAACACAATTTAGACTCCACTGAACCAACACTGAACAAATTGAGGGAATAACTGCGTTCTGAACGCGAGGCGGTCGTGGAGGTGGAAGACACTTGGCAGGCGACGCAGACACTTGGCAGGCGACGCAGACACTGGGCAGGCGACGCAGACACTTGGCAGGCGACGCAGACACTTGGC
>NW_025932383.1:10086-26487 GCF_000764305.2 Hyalella azteca
AGATGTGTATAAGAGACAAATGTAGCGGTAGCGGTAGCGCCCGCTACATATTTAAGTAGCGATACGAGGTTTTGCCGCTACAGCGCTACCGCTACATTTATAGATAAAGCCTTTAGATTTTACTTAATAATATTAAACATTATTTTAAAACCAGCATGATACATACTTAATATAAATTACACAATAAAACTGTACGAATGATTTCGGTGTAATAATGTGAACCTCAACCTGCTACTGTGTCAACATGTTAGTTGTTACCAGAGGTGGGCAGTAGCGCGCTACACGTAGCGGCCGCTACATTTTCAGTAGCGGTAGCGGCGCTACATTTAAGTACTTAGAGCGGTAGCGCCCGCTATATTTAGAGCATGTATACGGTAGCGGCCGCTACATTTCAAAGTAGCGCTGCCCAGCTCTGCATGGAACACACAGAGTCGAGTGACACGAACCAGCCCGTGTCTGGCATGGACGACTTTAATTTAATTTGAGACTTAGCATTACCACCGCTACAATTATCACAGAGTCGCGTAACTTGGGGGATTTAGTTCCTACATGTTTAGCGAACGAGCGAGTGGGCAGAGGAATGGAACTGAAACTCCATGGGGGAGGAGTGTGCATAGCACTATTGCACCTAGCAACATCTCGATAAACTAATTCCCGCGTGTTAGATCTAGCAATACTAGATGGCGACCGGCGTCCAGTGGCATCCACCTTGGCGTCTTTGGTGCATGAAATCGGCGTCCTCGACCTATGTTGTGCCATGCTCTACAGTCTGGGCGGAGGCCGGAGGTACTTTTCATAAATCGCACTTTTCACTTTTTTTCAACGATTTTTTAGAGATAGTAAATGTTTGATTTCTTGACTAGCTCTATACATTATACATAATAGATAGTAAACTGTAAAAATGTTGACGTTTATGCCACTATTTTTAGTTTTGCAATATTTTGATTAGTTTAGCTGCTAGCCTGCTAGGCTTACAACATTTCTACAAAATGTGGGACGCGCGTCTCTATTTACCCCGCCCGTCCCTTTTTACATATGGCAAGGATGGCCATGGCCTGAGGCTGATGGCATAACCTCTGCAATAATCCGTTCTGGGCGTTCCCTTAGCCGTGGCAGCCTGGCAGTGGCAGGGTGAGAGGACGACTTCAGCTTCTGACTCTGAGTTCTCAGTTCTGAACACCCTCTCTCTCTCTTAGATGTCCCCAAAGAAAGAAATCACAAATGCTCAATTCAGGTAACCTCGCAGGCTCGCAGTCTACTGTAAATCACACATTAGAGACACAAGACGTCCGGGAAACATGCGTTTCAAAACATTGAGCGACATTCGGGCTGTGTGAGCGGCGTTAAGCGCTAGAAAAATGATTTATAGTGAATATAAAAAAGTTTTCAAGGACAGGAAAAAAATCTCTTCAAGACGTTTTTTATTTTGTTTTGCAAACAAAAACGGGGTCAAAAACGCCGGGGTCATAAACGCCAGGGTCGTAAACGAAGTCATAAACGCCGGAGTGATTTTGGCTATCATTTATGACCCCGCTTTTGTTTGCAAAATAAAATAAAAAACGCAGCCGAAGTCACTCCAGTTGACGGTAATGATTTGTCACAATCAGCAACTAAGCCCAGTTTATATATGAACAACAAGATGAAATAGAAGAATTGGCATGAGGACTTGGCATATTTTACTGACTTAGCAGAGATAGCTACCGTCAAACGGGGTAATAAGTGACAGTCCTCCAACGTTTCATAGAAATGTTGTAGCAGCTAAACTAATTAAAATATTGCAAAGCAAAAAAAAAAAGTGGCATAAAGTTCAACATTTCCCCTGGCTATTTAGCATAAAGCAAGTTTAGAAATCATACATTCAAAACCTCTAAAAAATCCTTGAAAAAAAGTGCAAAAAGTGAGATTTTGGAAAAGTACCTCTGCTAAGGTCTGTAGCAAAAAAAAAAATATTCACTGTATTAAAAAATTTTACCCACATAAAAGTTGCACAAAGGTGTTGGCTTAAAAATGTGATTGACGGAATTAGCGTATCTCATTCCAGAAAAAAATGACGGCCATTTCCACACAACAGGGTAATAAGTGATACCCCCCCTCCCCGGGGGCCGGGGTAATAAGGAACACCCCTAAAAACGCATTTACAGTAGGGCCTTGGTTAGCAAAGGTTCCAGTTAACAAATAAATCAATTAACAGCAAAGAATTTTGATTAGATTTACCTCACTCAGCAAAAAAATTTCACTTGACAAAAAATTAGTGCATCATTGGTCCTCACCAAACTGTGCATAGAATGTCATAGATAGAATTGTTCACCGGGCAACATAGAATGAAAAGTAATTAGCCTAAACTATGATTTTTTCTCAAAAAATATGATGGTTGTCACTAAAATATTTCTATGTTTCAGGTATGTTTTTTACAATCTTTTTTTTTTTTCTTATAGTAAATTCACTTGACTAAATTGAAATGGTGCAAAATTACAAGACATCCTGTAAGTTTGCCTACAAAAGAAATGCTAAATGGCTGCTGATATGAAGCTTGCAGTGGACAAGGTTGTTGTCAATGCTCAATGGCATGTCCATGGATTAGGTAATATCATATCAATAATATAGTAATGTATGGATAGGGTAATATCATATCAATAAAGGAAAAGTCACAGAAAATGTCATTTATTATTCTACATTACATCATCTACAGAAGAAGAGGAGGACTTCAGAGTACTGTTAGACGTTAGTAACTTCAGAGTACTCTGCATGCTTCAAATGTTTTAAAATTGAGTTTTACTTCAAGTTTCCCTTATTACCCTATTCCCAGGGTTGTTTCAGGAGGCTTTTGCTTTGTGTCTGGCATCTTGCAAATAGCATATGGAATTTTTTCAGAGATGCCATATGGTAGCCCTTGCAAATACCAGGATGGAATTTCAAAAATGATGGTTCATATATTATTTCTGATCCACCAAGACCAGTTTCTTGAACCAATAATGTTATTTGAGGAAAAAAAACTTCTTTATAGCTTAAAAATATTTGATGAATGCCATATGGGTAACATGCTAAGTTTCTATAAAGTAATCACTTGGAAGTTGCATGCCTGCAGCTTTCACTGAACAATTAAAATTTGACATATAAAAAAAGTATTAGTTAATTGAAGATTTGTCTCTTAAGTTGATCACAATAAACTAAACTTAATTAAGTAATTAAAAACTACACTGCAAGATGAGTTTTCCATGATGCACACTAAACACACAATTAATGGGAGCAGGACTAAATAACACAGCAAAAGCCTGCATGCAACTGAAACTGATATTGCTTCATTCCCAGATCCCAGTGCATAATAATCTACTGGAATGATCATGGTTGATGGTATAATTTGTATAATCAACGGTACCATTTGTATAATCAATGCAAGAAAATGATTAATTCTATTTCTGATGGAGGTTTGAAATATTTTTGGAAGCCTAAAACTTAAACATATTATTTCATTACTTTGACTTGGTTGATTTGAAAAGAAATATTCTAATGCAAATTCATGGAACGCTTCTAAAATAAATTTTTATTTATATCTATAAGAGGGAATAAACATTTACAAATGGATTTATTATCCTTTAAATAAGAGTCCTTACATTGAAACTTTTGGAAGATGTGTCTACCACAAATTTTTGTATAGTGGTATCAAGAGCCAAAGCCGTTGACTGATCATTGGATGGCCGCTAATACGTTGCATTGTTCTACCCATTATGGTCAATAGAACCTAGATAAACTCTGTTCATTGGAAGGATGAAAAGCTTATATCACACTTACGAAGTTACGTGATACCGGTAGTACAATAAATTCTGAAATCTTCTCCAGTCATGGGACTTAAATTCATACTTGTAGGTAATTTTGAATTTCTGCACTGCATTTAAGCAATTGGTAAAATTATAAATTTTAAATAGGTACGTACCAACTTTTTCAATTTAATTTTGAAAGCATCACATCTATTGAATTCTAATAGGGATCATTAATTTCTACATAGTATTTTTGAAAATCAAGTATTACATTTCTTTTAAATTAAAAACATTCTTTTACATCATAAACAACAAATTTTTTCTTACAGCTTCTATGATGATTGATGATCTCACTTATATGACTAAATATTTTAAAGTTAACATTGTTGATATCAGGATTATTTTATGTTATTATAAATATTTTAAAGTTAACAATTTTGTCATTTCAAATACTCTATTGATTACAGAACTTTAGTTATCACAAGTGTATTAGAGAACAGTTTCTGAAATAGACATTTCCGTTACCATATATAAACGAGGTTCACAAAATACTTACCAAATCAAATCATTGTCATTTAATTTAGGATGTATGGACGATAATTTTACCTTTGTTCCCTCTAAGCTTAAATATCTCCTTGCAGAAGCTGTAGAAAGACGTGCCAAGGCCATTAAAACCAACACAAGCATTGGGTTGCTGCAGAAGTATCACATTGTTCTGCCAGACTGCCACTGACTAGTCAATACTGTAAAGGGGGGAAACTTACACTCCCAGGGCAATTTAGACCAATTTTAGTTTTTTTAACAAAAACCCCCAAAACTCAAAAACTATTTGACACAGGTAGAAAAATTTTGTCAATTGGCATCGAAGGCCTAATACTGACGCTACATAACACAATAGAAAGATAAAAAAATTATGAATATCTAATAGATTAAAAAATGAAAAATGTGCCCCACAAAAATGAGCTATTATTTAAAGTCTCTCATAGAGCCCCCTCCAATTTTTTTATTTTTTTGGTAAAATAACTCCAGGTTTGGGTGCATTGTAGACTTGTAAAGTTGTAGTAGAACTCTTCTAGTTACATAGGCTATGCAAATGACAAATTTGAGGAAAGTGGCATTATTCAGGTCAACACTCAACCCTAGGTGGATCAAAATTTAATATATGAACCTTCAAAATTAGAATTCCATCCTGCTGAGTACGGTGATCTTTTTATAGCCATTCATTTCTTGCTAGGGTAAACGGGGTATATTCCGACACATTAAGGATGCATCGAGAAATGAAAAACTATAAAAAAACTGTATGCGTTATGTAACTTCTGTTGGCTTCACGTGGCTCACAAAACACCGGACTACGCGTCAGCAATGATGAAACATCACAAAATGTTGCCATATTTATTAAAAAGCCTTTAGAATGGAAACCTACCAAGTCCCTATATTCCGTCACTGTGTGTGGCAATATTTGACACGTGGTGAGTTGTATTGCGTCAGCGCTTCAAATTTAACTGATACGTAATGCCGACATTCACGTGTTTGAATTCCGTTCCCTGTGTGAGCTGTATTGGGATACAACACGGCTTTGAATTAGAACACTAACGAATATTGAACACTACCTAATTACGTTTTAATTAACAACTATTAGGCTTTTAATTAAGCAAATTTCAATTTTTGTACAAAGCTTAGAACGATCCGTGTGTGTCCAATTCAAGTTGTGTCGGAATTAGTTTTCATGTGTCCAAATCCATTTCTCAACTTTAATCATCTATTAATTTATTTACGACTAGAAATCAGCGAATACAAGTATACTTAAAAGATTCCTAATATATTCACAGATGTATTTAAAAGTCTCAAACCATAATATTCTTCCTATAAAAACAGTTATTCACTATTTGGTAGAGCAAGGTCAACTGTCAAATTTGACACTTTTTTCAATGATCTCACTGGGTAGTGTGCATTGTCTCTCTTTGGATCTCAATATTTTCCCACTAGATGGCCAAGACCAAGTGTTTTGGCATTAGTTCGATGCACAAATGTATGACGTCACCATTTCAACCATCAACGAACACATGGAACTAAAACAAAGCTTAATATAAAGGACAAACTAGAGAGGTGACAGAATTACCCACGATGTCAGAATATAGGGTAAACGCGGTATATTCCGACATCGTGGGTAATTCCGTCACCTCTCCAGCTTTTCCTTTATATTAAGCTTTGTTTTAGTTCCATCATCCATGCATTTGTTGATGGTTGAAATGGTGACGTCATACATTTGCGCGTCAAAATACTGCCAAAACACTAGGTCTTGGCCATCTAGTGGGAAAATATTGAGATCCAAAGAGAGACAATGCATGCCACCTGGTGAGATAAAAGGCTTTTTAATAAATATGGCAACATTTTGTGACGTTTCATTGTTGCTGATGCATAGTGAGGTGTTTTGAGAGTCACGTGAAGCCAACAGAACTTACGTAACGCCTACGGTTTTTTTTATGGTTTTTCATTTCTCGATGCGTCCTTAATGTGTCGGAATATACCGCGTTTACCCTACCTAATTCCTTAAAGTTAAAGGCTTAAGCCTTAAAGTGTCTGAATATCAGAATATGGTGCATTTACCATACAAGAAATGCAGCTGATAACATTATTTTTTCAATTTTTTTAATATTGAAAAAAAAATTTATTCCTAAAATTATTTATTTTGTCATTTGATTCATGCATTGTCTCCAACTTTACGTCTTTACCCAAGTGTGCAGATTGATAGGATAACTTGATAAGTAGAAGTGTACTAAATTTTGTTACCTACATTTCTACAAGGCTACACCTACAGGCTAACCAGAGGCGTGCAGAGGCTGAGGCCATCAGCCTCGAGGCGCCGCAAGGCAGAGTTGCGGTTTTTTCGAGCATGAGGTACAGCTACAAGTACAAGGTTTGTAACTTTGTAGTAGACACCAGACAGACAGACAAACAAGAAATGAAGATGAAGTTAAAGAGAAGTGTTGTAAAATGTCAACTGCAGCCAGAGCCAACCAGTCCTGACTCCTGCCTAGTCGACTGTAAAAATCCTAAGGGAAGCCCAACACAAGTCCCAGTTCTTTTTTTTTCTTCTTCTTCTTTTCGGATTTGCAGGAGCCTCTGTAGACAAGTCCAATGTGGCCCCACGAGTCATGACCGAGTTTTGAGTTATAGTTGTTATTTGTTAATCACTTTAATTAATTACTTCAATTGCTTTAATTAATTGGCTCTTCGTCATTAATTATTAAAAACCCTGCCTAACTCAAGCTGCCTGCCCGACTCGAACTCTCCCTACCCCTAGCACCTGTTGAAGAGAACACTCCACAGTCCACGGCAGAGCCGTGGAACACGGCAGGGTCATGGGACGTGGAACACGGGAGCGCTGCCGTAGCCCAAAAATTTGACTCTTAAATCAGCCCAAGAGCCAATGGCAACCCTCTACTTGCAATAGAAATAGTCAGCCTCACACATATGCAGCTGTTCTTACTTGCCTCATCTCACCACACCAGCTTGAAACAAGCAATGCCTCAGCCCACAAGCTGATACTCCAAACAGATTACGCCCAATAGCTCCTACACCAATGATTTAAGCCCATACCATCACTTCTTACAAAGGCCGTAAGCCACAAGATCCGCAGACCGCACCAGACTGCCGTAAATGGCAACAGCCCCGCACCTGACTGTCGCATCACCTTACCCACTTCGCAGGCGTAAAAGCCCAGCCCTGACGCTCACGGCTCACCAGCAGCTTCTTCCTCCACACTTACCCCCTTCTCTCCACCTTTCCGCGAAAGGGTTAGGTTTGGTTAGGTTAGGCCGTTAGGTTAGGTTAGAATTCTTCCGCAAGCTGGTACCGAAAGGAGGGGGAGCAGGGGGTAAGCATCGCCGTCACATAAAGCGTGGAGGTTTAGCCTCCAGAAGAACGGACAGGCTGGAGAGGCCAGTCTGTAGAGTATGGCCTTTTAGCTCGAGATATTGGCGTCTTTTGAAAATTTTCATCAGCCACCTCGACCTTACATTGGCGTCTTTTGAGGATCTTCATCAGCCATCTCGACCTTACATCGGCGTCCCGTCGCGGTCGCCGCGATCTGAAAGGTGCGGCGTGAGCACCGGAGGCCCATTTTGGGATGTACTCCAGCATGCCAGGAAAAAAAGTTGCCAGAATATCCGGCGCCCACGCAAGTCGCAACACCTTCCAGACCATGGGCAATCAATTTTGGCGTCCTCGCCGTCCGTTTGCTGCAAACATCGGCGTCCACCGTCCGTTTAGATGGTGCCTTGGAGTCTTTTGGGTAGAAAAACGGCGTCCTCGACCTATGTTGTGCCATACTCTACAGACTGGTGGAGAGGTAGCAGTGTACTGATAGCACTGTGGCGCATAGTGGCAAACCAGAGCTTTTTTAGAATCAGTTCATTTTTAATTTCCTCATTTACTCAAGATTTAAACCAATTTCTTATGTATGATAATGCTGGTATACATGATACTTTATTGGTCTACTTATAGGACTCAAAAATGAACTTGAGGGAGAGTCTAAAAAACTCTCTGCATTGCCACTATGCAGCAGCTCATTGGCTCGCTGGTTTACATCCATGAAGGGATTTAGTCCCTGTGAGGCTGTGGCTTTCAGCAAGTAATCATGTTGGTTAATTTGCTCCGCAGCATGCTTGCGCACAGAGTGAAGTATGAAAATTATGCTGGTATTGGGCAATGCTGGGCCATTTCAGTCGTCCCGTGGAACACGGCAGGGCCGCGGAACACGGCATGGCCGCGGAACACGGCAGAGCCGCGAAACACGACAGAGCCGTGAAACCCGGCAGAGCCGCGAAACACGGCAGAGCCGCGAAAGATTTTTTGTAATAATAACATTATTCATGAAATTAAGGGTTTCAAGCAATGTCTTAATACTAAATTGCATAAAATAAAAAAATAATAAAAAATAAAGTATAAGTTTACTGCTACAAAGGCCTCGTACGACCAGTGTTAGACTATGCATCACCGGCTTGGGGTCCGCATCAGCGGCACCTGATAACCTCCCTTGAGTCTTGAGATGGTACAACGCAGAGCGGTCCGCAGAATCCTGGGAGACTTTAGCCCCACATCCAGTGCCACTGAGATGGCAGCCAGGCTTAAGAGGGGAGGTCTTCCCTAGAAGTCGTAAATTTGGCGTTTTTCGGTTTTATACTCATCCTAAAGCTGACATTCTGACCTATCCAACGGTACCAAAATAATCTCTGTACGTTGATTTATGCGTTCAGGACAGATCCCGCAATGGCGGGGGGTGGGGTGGGTTAGTTCGTTAACATTTAAGGTACGGGGAAATTAGCTGCCGAGCACTTTAAATAGAGTGTCTGCTTGAGCTGCATTTCAGTTACCCGCCTGGCGTCGTATGGGGTAGTGTGCATGCAGTCGTTCGCGTTCCCACCATCCTTGACTGGAATCAAGCTCCAGTAATGCTTAGTTTTTTATCCCTGCTACATTGAGTGCCTATTCAAATGCACGCGGGACTTTGTCGGGCTCTACTGAGAAGTTAACTTATTGTCACTGCAAACCTATCTCCTCCGAGAGTTTTGAAGCTACATCAATGAGAGATATACCGTTCGAATCGTAAAAACCATACATATCGATTAACAGAGCCCTTTTTAGCGCATTTTCCCATTTACGAAAAAAATGCACTATTGGGCTCACCATGTCCGTTTTTCCGTCTGTCTGTCCGTCCGTGACTTCATGTTTTCGTCGACGAGAAAATGCGCTCTCTGTCACTCACTGCGGTGAATAGTGAGTTATATTTTTTAGATCAGTGCATAGTTTGGATTGAAAATGAGGAGGAAGGGGGGGATGAAATCAGAAGAAAACTGGAAAATGCGTGTAAAGAAAAAAAACAAGGCAAAAATCAAAAATCGGGCTGTGTTACTCGATTGGTATGGTCTTTACAAATCGAATGGTATTCTTTCGATGCTGTAGCTTGAAAACTGTGGGAGGAGATAGATTTTTAAAGTACCCCCTTTTTACCGTTTTCCATGAATTTCACGTTTTTATGAATTTTTCCGAAAAATCATTCGAACAAAATGTGCTTGTTTTTCGGTTTTACATATATGTGTGAAGTTTCGGGAAGATCCGTTAGTAAATGTGGAAGTTTTTCTGGAGGGTAGACCCTCACCCTCTTAAGCTGAACCAGCTCCATCTGAGGAGAACGGCAGACAAAGCATGCATGCTGTACAAAATGCTGCATAGCCTGGTCGATGTCCAACCTCCTTCAGGATTCTGCCAACCATTCATACGCGCAACAAGGGGGGCACCAACAGAAGCAGCAGGTCCCGCGCAGCAGAACCGACGTTCACCTACACTCCGTTTTTCGTTCGGCCACGTTAATATGGAACTCCCTGAGCGCCGACGTCGTGGCAGCCATGGTTGAACTATATAAGGTTGACCCACGAGAAGTTTCGTCTTTCAGTTCAGCTTTCTTGTTACGTCACGTAGATCGAGAAACGTAAACAAACCCATCATTCCCATCACGGATTGGTTGACCAGTTTGATCGCATTTCTGTGATTGGTTAATGCCCGTGACGTCACTGAGATCAGTGACGTCACAGGCGAACAACAAACTGCATCCGTAAAAATGGGCTTCTGATGGGTCAACCTTACACTAGTTCAACCATAGTGGCAGCAACGTCGATACCTGCCTTCCAGTCAGCCATACAAGGCTGGCTGAGGCGGACCATATATAACTGAAACAATTTGATCGCCTGTTATTCTTAAGACGTTCTCTAATGACGTTACATTTTCTACATATATCGAGACGTTCTCTAATGACGTTACATGTTCTCCATACATCAAGACGTTCTCTAATGGCGTTGCATGTTCTCCGTATATCAAGACGTCCTCGAATAACGTTACATGTTCTCCGTGCATCAAGACGTTCTCTAATGACGTTACATGTTCTCCATATATCAAGATGTTCACTAATGATGTTGCATGTTCTCCGTATATCAAGACGTTCTCTAGTGACGTTACATGTTCTCCGTATATCAAGACGTTCTCTAATGACGTTACATGTTCTCCATATATCAAGAGGTTCTCTAATGACGTTACATGTTCTCCATATACCAAGACGTTCTCTAATGACGTTTCGTGTTCTCCGTATATCAAGACGCTCTCTAGTGACGTTACATGTTCTCCGTATATCAAGACGTTCTCTACTGACGTTACATATTCTCCATATACCAAGACGTTCTCAAATGACGTTTCGTGTTCTCCGTATATCAAGACGCTCTCTAATGACGTTACATGTTCTCCGTATATCAAGACTGTCTCTAATAGGATACAATATTTTAACTAGGATACAATATTACCATAAAAATGTTCTTCTTTTAAATAAAACATGTTTCAACTTCATAACGTTCTTAGTTTTTTATTTATTAACAAATTAAAAGGGTCAGTTAATTCTGGTTCACCCTGTATTATTATTATTATCATTATTATGAATTAATGATTGAATCTAATTGAGGTAATTCAATCCGTTGATGAGCTGAAGTCAGTATTTAACAGTGGATCAGAATTTTATTGCCAAAATTACTCGTTTTTTCCAGAATGTATGATAACGTATGTAGGATTGTAGAATGATTGTATGATTTTTCTAGAATGTATGATAAAGTGTAAACCTCGTTTGAATTTTTCGCACACTATCATCATGCATTTGCGTTTTTATGTGTATACCTCTTCACTATTGCACATCAACTTCACCACACACACAATCGTGTTGCTAGGTATATGCTTCGGCACGGGAAATTTTTCACCAGGCACCATTTTCGTCACACTCACGTATTTATTATTCATTTCGTCGCTTTTAGCGGAGGCATAACCTCTCCAAATTTAATTTTTATACCTTTTCATTCACTAATTTCACAATACAATGAATCACAGTGTGGGAGGTGTAATACATTGTAGAAAAGTAGCTTGCAAATAATTTTATTGTCAAATTGTGCGACGTGTCGCGACAAAATTTGATGATAATTACGTTTTTCGTAAGAAAATAATTATTTTATGATGCAAACTTTCATTAATTGTACAAAATCTTTTCATAAACATTGATTGGTGACATATTGGCTAAATCACCAATAATATCGGTAACTAATTTAAATTGTAACGCTCATGTTCTACCAGAAAATGAGTGCCCGGTAGTAAATGTCAAAGAGTTTCCTTACACTAAGACGCTTTCAACATTTTTTCGCCCATCAGAAATGATATTGTAAAAGATAAAGTAAATTTGAAGCATCTTGCAAGTGTACGGTCTGTATGGATTATCCATGTTGTGACTTGTATCACTGATACCAGCCTTACAACTCAGGGTGTTAATATATGAATCTTCTATAGTTATCGCTGCCTGGATTATTTACAATCACAGAAAAGTAAAGGGTCTGCCATATTTATGGCAGCGCATGTTTTTTGTTATTTCTCAATGAAACAAACTGGTGCATTGTTTTTTATTGGATGAGCTAGTAGCCAAGAATTACCTAAACAATTCTCAGACATATTTATTCAATATGACTGCCCTTATTTCTAATGACGGCCTTCAATCTACGCGGGAAAGCTTCACAGGAGACACGAAGCATTTCTTGAGGGATCAAGTCCCATTCTCGTATCAATTTAGACTCCAAACTATCCAAATAATCATGAGGTGTTATGCAGAACCTACTCTCTAAAATAGTCCACACAGAAAAGTCGAGAGGATTCAAATCAGGGCTTCTGGAGGGCCATTCATTTTTGCTAATGAACGCTGGGATGTGAACCTGAATCCAGTTTTGGGTCATGTTTGAGCCATGTGATGGGGCAGAGTCTTGTTGAAAACTCCATGGTGAGCCGTTGAAGTGTTTACGGGCCCAAGGTAATGACACAGCTTCCAAAATGTCCGAAATGTATCGCTGACTGTTCAATTTCACTCCTGAGGGGACAAAAACGAGTGGGGATCTCCCAGTGGCGCTTATACCGCGGCCCAAACCATCACGGACATGGGATTTTGACGTCATGTTGCTGTTCTGGTTACCACAGAACCATCCCGACTCCAAACTCTGCCATTTTGACGGTTAACGCTTTGTTCAATGTCAAATTTTTTCTAGTCACTGAACACCAAGTTGGGCAGCGTGCCATCCTCAATGAGATCCAGAATGTGCTGGCATCTTTCGAGCCTCATTCGTTCAAGACGGTCTGTTAGTTCATGCCTTGTTTGCATCTTGTAAGGGGAGGTTTGAGGTCATCTTTGAGGACTCTACGCATTGATGTATGACCGACTCCTGCTTATGCAGCCAATTTTGCAGCAGAGCGACGAGGGTTCCTCTTCAACTTCTACCTCGTGTTTTTGACCAATTGTTTTGTTCATGCGTTGAAACAAACATGCCATAAAACATGCGTTGCCATAAATATGGCGGACCCTGTTAAGCGGTTTCAGCGTTTATTAGGCCGTAGACCTGTCGCCGATTCTTAACATTGCAGAACATCCACAGCATATAGCGGTTTTGAACTCGCAAATCACTGCTTCAAATTTTTTTTGCTTAATTAACCGCCCGGCCTCCTTGCCGATTCTGACCAGAAACTGGCGCACAGAGCTGGGATCGAACCCGCACCTCTCTGCGCCAATCTTGGTACTCTGAACTGTAACAACTGAGCCACCCTGTGAGGTGACTGAGGTTTAAGGTTACAGCTGGTCTGTAATTTTGGGATCTGTCCCTCGGACTTCCTTTGTGTATTGGCGAAGCCAATCCACAAATCCTACTTCGAAGCCCTAAGGAATAATTCCCTCCGTCATCGAGGCTTTCCAGAGCATTGTGAGATCAACCCTTACGACCACCTCAGCACTGAGCACAGCTGCACCACTTACGACCACCGCAACACTTACGACCACCTCAGCACTGACGACAACTGCATAGCTTACGACCATCGCAGTACTGACGACCACAGCAGCACTTACGATCACTGCGCTGCTTGCGACCATCGCAGTACTGACGATCACCGCAGCACTACGACCACTGCACCGCTTACGACCATCGCAGTACTGACGACCACCGCAGCACTTACGACTACTGCAGCATTTACGACCACCGCAGCACAGACAACTGCACCGCTTACGACCATCGAAGCACTTCCGATCACAGTAGCACTTACTACCACGCAGCACTGACGTTCACCGCAACACTGACGACAACTGCATCACTTTCGACGACCGATGCACTTCCAACCACCGCAGCACCTACGAACATAGCAGCACTTCCGACCACCTGAGCACTGACGACAACTGCACCGCTTACGACCACCGCAGCACTTACAACCACCACAACACTCATGACCATCGCAGCACTTACGACTACCGCATCACCTAAAATGACCGGAGCACCTACGACCACCGCAGCCCCTACATTCTATACAGTTAACCACTTACAACCTTAGATACACTTACGACCAACGCAGCTCTTACGACTTCCGCAAGAATATAATATAGTTTCATTACCGTTGATTAGGCCATGTTGGCCTGTCACTGATAATTATTAGTTACCCGTCACATTGCCGATTTTGACCAAATTTTTCATAACCTGTTGTGAGTTTTGAATCACTCAAATCACTGCTCCAATTTGTCTCGATTTTGACCACTTGGCCACCACGAGCTGTAATAAGCCATAGCTAGAAGTAATTTATGATAAACACGTTTAGTTCTGTTATATTTTTATAGGTCTTTGACCTCCTCTCGCCTCGCAATTTTTCCACTGAATATTCTCAATTCTATAAACAAAAGAGGTGTGCAAAATTTGTTACTAATTCACTCGTTAGAATCCCTGAGGCTGTTTGCCTAGTCTGTGATGTAGCGTTTGTTACACACCAGTCTTAAAGAAACAATGGAAATATATGAATCCTTGAATAAGTTGTTTTCTTTATTAAAAAGGCTTCTTAACAAAAGACGTAGCGAACTCCTGTGTAGCCACAGCAATATCTTTTAGTTTAGGCCCACTCACGCACGGCCGAAATTTGGGTCGCCTGCCGAAGACCACCACTGCCCTGGATGTAATGGACCATCATGATTCCTGCCTTCCGGAACGTAGCTTTCAACACTTCGAGCCGTCCGTATCTAGGCCGTGGGTCGAACCAGCTCTCGGTCGAACGGCTCTTGTCGAAGGACGATAAATTTTGGAACAGAACTATGCTATTTGAAACCTAACCTCAGATGCGGTGAACGTAAAATTACGTAATTTAACGATGTCTGGAAGTCGTATTCGATCCGCGGCCTGGTGGTGCACGGCAGGTGGTGGTCAAGGCCGGAAGAGGACAAAGCCGAGTCGTGCATGGCTGATTGGTTTAGGCCCGGAGAGATCCAAGGCGTTCGATTCAGGGCTTATTGGTGCACAAAATTGGTGGTGCACGGCTGCGTACCCCCGAAATTTCACAGAAACCTTAGTTCTTCATTCCACAATCTAGTACAGTGGTTCCCAAACCTTTTCAGGCTGGCGCCCCCTTTGGCTCCTCCAGGCTTGCGCCCCCCCAGCTCCCCACCGCCCCAAGGGGGCGATATCGCCACTTTGGAAACCACTGATCTAGTACTTACGGCACAATCTACACCGGCTGCCCGGCATTGTGCATTGAGACGTGGCATAGGGAGGTGACAGTCGATGCATATTCTTTGCCATACGCTATCAGGGCGGATTATATCACCGGCTTATGTGTTCCATACTTCTTTGTGACAATTTAATTTCTATATATTTATTATATTTCTCGTTTCCATTCGTTGGAAAGCATCCAATCTAGTCTTGATTGTGGACTATTTATTCATCTTGAAAAAAAATTCCTAATGCGCGTATCAACGGATGAGCTATGGATAGAAGGTACCTAGCGATCAATAGAAGTACCTAAAACCTGAATGAGCTCCAATAGTATCTTCCTCTACTTCATCCATTTAAAATAGGGGTATGTTACAACGGCTCGCATTTTGCAACCTATAATTGTTACAGTGACTAGGATGATCACAAACTGTGAGGAAGACTTTGTTCTTGCCTGTCGACATTTCACGAAAATTTTTTGTTAACTATGTTTACCGGAGCCCTTGAAGGTATGGTTCAAGTCTTCGGATTTGCGGAATCTTGTATTAACGCTGACATACTTCAATAGTGCCAGCTGAGCTTTCTTCTCTCCATACTCACCGTAACCACTGCATATAAGCAGGCTCCGTGACGTCAACCAGCAATGCTAAAACAAAAGATTATATAGGGTTTCCAATTGAATTTCCTATAGAGTTTCAACAGTTTTTCAAGTTTTCTAAAAACTTCCTTTTCAATTACACTTAGGCGTCGAATAATGATTCTGGATAAAAAACACGTGTGCCCCATTGATGGCTGTAATGCCTCATATCTCGGATACACCACTTGCACTTTGGAACGAAGAAGTAAACAGCACCGTTATAGTAGCAGCAGTATCCACAAGCACTTCGTTGAAGACCATAACAGCCCTGTTCCCAACAACATATCCGACTGTTTCTCTGTAATTCATTCTTTTTCTGAAGTATTAGACCTTAGAATAGCTGAGGCAATAGCTATTAGACAAAATAATCCGTTCATCAATGTAAAATACCAAGAGATGTCAAATTTCCTCAATTTGTATAGATAAAATC
>NW_025932383.1:26936-37662 GCF_000764305.2 Hyalella azteca
GGTAGCGGTAGCGCCCGCTACATTTAGAGCATGTAGCGGTAGCGGCCGCTGCATTTCAAAGTAGCGCTGCCCAGCTCTGTATAAATGTATGACGGTAAGCCAAAGTTTACACCACATCAATAATTGATTAGTCTCGTTATGTCTCGTTAAAATGGCTGTAAATTCCGGGAAATTTTAAGGTACCTATTTTAACCGGGACGTCTCGTCTCGTCTCGGTATCGTCCCGGAATTCCAACGGAAGGCTGAAAATTGTCCCGGTTTTTATTGCAAACCGGGACAGAGCCTGTTGTCTCGTCTCGTCTCGTCTCGGATTAAAAAAATACCAAACGCAGGAGTCTAGTTGACTCTAGTTCCTCTGCAAAGCTTGTCGTTTCCTCGTTGAAACCCATGATGTAGTCTTGATACAACTCTGTATGTGTAGTTCCCCGTTATTCGAATAACTTTTTGGACATGACATCAAACTGAGAATGGTTGTACAAACTCTCCGAATCCTTGCATCGCTTGATCTATTCCGGGATGGAATTCTACATATATCGAGCACTCCTCGTGGCGTAAAGGCATGGCATCCAAGACTTGTTTCTTTTAATTGAATACATAATCAGGCAAACGTTTTTACGATTTTCTTTTAAAAGCCTCTACATCTTGCACGATAGAAAAAGTTGAGTTTTCATCCGACAGCGAGCGGACATTGGCTCCTGCGTCTTGCCATTTGTAGCGCGAATTAGAAGTTGCGTTGCTATCGTCTAACATTTTACGTTTACATCTTGCCGTTTCGCAGCGTCAACATGAAAGAGAGATGCAAAACTTGCTGGCAATTATTATCTTCATTCACATGGATTACTCCGGTTCGTCTGTTCCTAATCGCGTATGGATCGACTCTCGAAGTTAACGTAGGTGAGACGAGACGCAAAATAGTGCCCATCATGTGCAACGGGGGCCCGTTTGTGTTTCCGAAGCTCTGGTCGTCCTGAGTTTAGTTAGTTGTTACCTCGTTTGCCTAATCTTCAACAGCTGCACACATCGGTCCTTTCTTTAGGCTTCGCGATGTTTATTGAGAATGTCAATGAGCAATAATAGATTGTAGGTGGATCGAATATAATGGATCCTATAGCCTATAGGTGGATTCATTATATTGGGGTTGCGTGAAACACCGTGTAACTCTGATTCTGTTAGATTAAATGGGACTTCAGGCACCCATACTTGCGCGAAAAATTTCCATTGAATGGACCTGGGAAGATACTTCATTACTCTGATAGTCTAGAAGGCGAGGTCGTATGGCATTTTAGCATAAACGATGCAGTTTACAGGATAGAGCTACTGAAGTATCCTATAGAATGTTATTTCGAACGAAGAATGCAGCTGTAGTGGGACACACACAAGTGGACAGCGTGGGAGGCATTGGGGCGCATGCCGGAGGCCAGCTTTGCCAAACTTCACATATAGTTCATATTCCTTTCCATCGGTAAGAACGCTAGAGTGCATAACGAGTGAGTGAGTGAGTGGCGGGCCCAGAGCTGGGCAGCGCTACTTGGAAATGTAGCGGCGCTACCGCTACCGCTACATGCTCTAAATGTAGCGGGCGCTACCGCTACCGCTACACCCACTAGATTGTAACGGGCGCTAACGCTACCGCTACAGTAAAATGTAGCGCGCTACATTAGCCGCTACAATGGCCAAAATTATTGGAAATCTCTAAATATTTATTGTTCTGCTATTGGGATTTACTCATTAACATTTAATAATAATAAAACATTTGTAAAACATATCAATGCAACTTTATTGCAATTAACCTAACCGAACTAGTATGGGTTACCCCAGGATTAGATGCAGTAAATAAAAGTTACAGTTATTTTTATGTTTTACCTTCCCAACATGGATGTGAACTTTAATCTTCCAATCAAAGAAATTATCTACATATACATATAAAAATCAGTCTTTTTTTTGTATATATATGTGGATTATTTTTGAGATTGGTAGATTAAAGTAGACATCCATGTAGGGAAGGTGAAACATAAAAATAACTGTGTAAAAATAACTGTAAGCAAACTGAGGCTGAGGTTGACAACATTACACCGAAATCTTTCGTACAGTTTTATTCTGTAATTTATATTATGTATGTATCATGCTGGTTTTTAAATAATATTTAATACTAATAAATGAGGAAAATAAAAAAATCGGGGTTCTACAGTCGCTAGATATTGTTGTTAAAAATCGAATGATATGTGTCTCGACATTGTAGCGTGTGATTTGCAAAAGTTATAAACTTTTTTAGAGTACCCCTTATTTGCCGTTTTCTAATAATTCCACGTTTTCTTTCATTTTTTGTGTAAATTTACATGAACAAAAAGGTCTTAAATTTCTGTTTTACATATGTGTACCAAGTTTCAAAACGATCCGTCTGTAAACAAAAAAATTGTGTAGGAGGGTAGCCGGTCCCCTTAAGTAAAATCTAAAGGCTTTATCTATAAATGTAGCGGTAGCGCTGTAGCGGCAAAACCTCGTATCGCTATTTAAATATGTAGCGGGCGCTACCGCTACCGCTACATTGCCTTAAATGTTGAGCCGCTACCGCTACCGCTACTGAAAATGTAGCGGCCGCTACATGTAGCGCGCTACTGCCCACCTCTGGACGTTTAAAAGTGTGAACGATTTTTGATGTTTGGAAATTAGAACGATTTTCAATCTTTAGAACTTAGAAAATAACCCAAACAAAGTTCATCAGAACGATGACCGAGCAGCTACCGAGACACAATAATTTCTCCGTAAAATCAAATATAATATCTCCGTCATATGAAGGCGCAATTCATTCATTTCCATTAATCGGGATTTATAAAATTTATTTTAGTTTATAAATTCTAAATAATTAATCAATGGAGAAGTTGCCTTTTCTTAGACTCAATTGCAGTTCGAAGTTTGAACGATGTTTGGCCGAGCTGACGTCTCGGACGGATCTGCCTCAACCCCTACGCATTGCAACTCCCTAATTCGTCCAGCATATTTCTTTGAGTGTAGGCATAAAATAAGACACGTCGCTGTCTGTCTGTCATGGAGAGTGGCGGCACTCCTTTAGAGTGGGAGAGGAGTGCTCCACGGTGGGGAACTCGCACTTCACAGAGTGTAGGAGAGAGGCGGCCTCTCACGCCCTGGGTTTTCGGAGTGGCTTCATAACTAGACTGCTAAATCAGAACTTTTATGAATACGTAGGATCAGGACCTATTTCTAGAGGTGGGCAGTAGCGCGCTACATGTAGCGGCCGCTACATTTTCAGTAGCGGTAGCGGCGCTACATTTAAACAGTGATACGAGGTTTTGCCGCTACAGCGCTACCGCATAAGCCTTTAAATTTTACTTAATAATATTAAATATTTTCTAAAAACAACATGATACATACATAATGTAAATTATAGAATAAAACTGTACGAAAGATTTCGGTGTAATGTTGTCAACCTCAGCCTGTTACTAGTGTCAACATGTTAGTTAATTGTTAGTGAGCCGCAACCGACGCTGACGATATAATAAAAGGCAAAAATACTAAGTAATAGTTTTAAGAATTAGTCAACTAATTTATATATCTTTTTTTCTTCTTGCACCTGTCATTGTTAAATAATTTTTTCCGGTAACTTCGATTACAATTAATATTGCGCTAAAATTATATTACAATTTGATGTAAGTATGTTGGCTGAATTGAATCATGTTTCTGAGATAGAGAATCTTATTCAATTAGATATGTAATGTGAAAAGAACGTACCAAAGACCGATGTTTGGTGAATTGAATAAGACCAGGAGACGGCTAAAAAGTTTGAGAGTTTACCATGTTTATTTGGAAATTTTGGAAATTATAGTATTTTGGAAATTATAGTATAATTTTGGAATTTATTGTATTTGTTTTATTTTCAAAGCCGTCCATGCATGCTAATGGATATATACCTGTCAGTTTTTTGTCTAATTAATGTCAATGTTATTGTTTTTCTTACAACTATGGTTGCAAATCGTTATTAGTAGTTTTGCTCTTAATATTCTTTTACTTCTCACTCGTGTTTATAACTAATAATGGCCAGTGTTCCAAAAAATTATCGTTAAAATATATCAATCGCTCTTTACATCGTTTATTCATGACTGTCTTAGTGAATGAGCGTCTCAAACATTCAAATGATATCATCACTTGAAATTTCTATTATTCAAGTGTTTAGCTCAGAATTTAATATCTTTGTTATATAAAGTATATTAACGGTTCTATATAAAACGTAACTTGACGACAGAAATTTATTGGTAGGTGCGTAAGGCGATATAAATATTACATAAATAGAGTGATTTCACCTTGTGCATATGAAATAGGCAGAGCTGGGCAGCGCTACTTTGAAATGTAGCGGCCGCTACCGCTACAATTGCTTAAATGTAGCGCCGCTACCGCTACATGTAGCGCGCTACTGCCCACCTCTGGAAACATGATTCAATTCAGCCAACATACTTACATCAAATTGTAATATAATTTTAGCGCAGTATTAATTGTAATCGAAGTTACCGGAAACTATTATTTAACAATGACAGGTGCAAGAAGAAAAAAGATATTTCAATTACTTGACCAAGATCGGGTTCCAAAGGCCGGATCCCTTGTGAATCAAGTCACGAAATGTTCAAGAATCGCCAACAGGCCATGGGCCTATTTCTTCAGTGCCGACACTTCTATTTTATTCTATTCTAATTTTTAAAACTATTACTTACTATTTTTGCCTTTTATTATATCGTCAGCGGCGGTTGCGGCTCCAAGCGACGAAGAGAAAGCTGAAATGGCCAGTGGTCGGCATGTGGCTTGGACATGCAATTGTTTGGTCGCTTTCACGCAAGATGTTTAGAAGTAGTTGATGAATGTGATCATTAAAGTAGGTGAATTCCTTCTATTATTGATTATTTCCTTATGTTATGTATACCTTCTTTGCAAGGCTGAACCTTCATCAGTAATTCATGAATCATTCAACACTGAAAACTCGCATGTATCTTAAAAAGTATGTACTAGTATACTTGTTCTAATAACGACTACTTCGATATTTATGAGACTAAATGTTAGGAAGAATTTTAAAGCAATCCCTTTCAAACATTACTATGTCAAATCCAATCTGATCAGTTTTAGGCAAAACAATTAATTCACCACCTGGATTGACAATAGCGTAAATAAATGTATTTTCTAACGAAAGCGTGCAAAGTAAATTGGACGATTGAAGATTTTATTGCGGCCGCAATTTAAATAAAAAGATTAATTGATAATTTTACGTGACATTCTTTTAATAGCCGAAGAATACATGACTCAGAAATGAAATTTGTGCAGACCTTTGTTTTCACTGATCACTTCTCTCCGCCCGGTCCTTTCAAATTCATCTATGTAATGGAGCGTGTGTGGGCGAAATTGAGGTTTGGGAGTGCATTTCTCCGTCACGAGACGCCTGACTCACGCAATAGCATTGTGTGCTCACATAGCCATTTACTTGCAAGTTGCGTCTTTGTTTACGTCTTCCAGAGGTTGCCTGCTTCACTCCACGCAGTGCGATTGGCCGTGCGAGGTGGCTGCCTGAGTGACGTTGTCAGCTGACCAGCTCAGTCTGGCACGAGCTGTGGGAGTGGGTGGGTGTGTGCATTCATGTTTGGTAGCAAGTAGTTGGTCAATGCGTTTTTGAATTCATTAAAATGATTCATTTTCGTACCTTAAGTTATGGTGCAGTGACACTCATGTATATGTTGGTTAGCATTTTCTGTTTATATTCATTGAAGAGTGTCGTGCATGAGGTCCAGAGAGTATCAGGAAGCTTACAGCGCACCTTACTCGGCATGCTTGTCCAGTTCCGTGTAAGTCTGGAACGCAGCGATACTAATCCCACTCACGCCCGCCGTGTGTCCTGGAACGTTGCAACTTGCAAAAACAAAAAAGTACTGATATATGTGCTAAATACTTGATATATAATCATAAACCCTACTCGATCCTATCCGGAATGAAAGAATTGTATTTGGGATGTTAATCTGTGGGCGGGTGACATTTTCGCTCGTCCCAAGGACGTGTGCCTCATCGTTGTGCAATGTGCACATATTTAGAGCATTGCCTTCGAAACAAACTATATTATCTAATTCTAATTAAAAGCACACAATAAAATTATGGCTGATTATAAGTTTTTAATTGTGGATTTTATTTGTATGTATCAAATCCCTCTAAATACGGTAACATCGACAAACTTTGACGTACTTTAAAAACCTGGAAGCCGAAGTCACCGACAGATGACAAAGGTGTTACATACAATACATGATGACGCCATTATTTATTATGCTAGCATTGAATGAAGTTGTCTAAATCTAATATGCTTCATCTGGCGGAAATCTACGCGAACGAGTCACTCTGTGTCACACCAAGCTACGTCAAATTGGTATAATTTTTTTTATTTTTCATTTATTTTTATTTATTTATTACACTCGTGGGAAGAGGCTTCATGAAGATCTTTGTGCACTCCTGGTGGCTTCCGCGTAAGCCTGCATTTCAGGTAGAATTTTATGTCGGATCCCCAATGGCGGGTACAATACATTACATATTAATGGAATGACGGTCTATCATTTTATATTTATATACTTTAGTGGTTATAGACTATACCAAAGAACGCACTGCCAGTTAATCACGCTTCTAGCAGCAGTCGCACTTCCTACTGATGTTACACTTCCCATTTCCAGAAGCCAAAAAAGCCGAAAACAACGTATTTCCAGCAGAATTTGTGGAAAAAATACTACCCTACTACCCATACAGCAAATTTTGTAAATTAATGTTATTTTTACCTGAAGAAAACCTAACTTCATCAGCTGACTTGATTTGTCTAACCGTCACCTCCTATCCACCACCTATCAAGTATCACTATTACTTCCTTCTCATAAACTAATACAGCTACATAAAATTAAATGTCATTACTACATTTCATTGCATAGTGGGCGTGGCACGTGTTGTACGTCGTCCATTTATGACGTCAGTTTTTGACGTCGCCCTTGCTCAGTACGTTGCTGTCCTTGCTCAGACGTCGAGTCCTCCACGCGCCTGATGACGCGTGTGCTGCGTCCTCCACGCGCCTGATGACGCGTGTGCTGCGTCCTCCACGCGCCTGATGACGCGTGTGCTGATGATGGCCTATGACTCTTTTTTTTCAGCTATCAATTTTCGCCATCGCCTCGCATCCTCGTCACGTCACGCCTGACGTAGCAGTAGCGCCAACGCTACGTTACGTCATTTTGCTACTCTTACGTTGCGCTGCTACTCATACGTCGCGTTGCTACTACTACGTCGCGCTGCTACTCTAACGTCCCGCATAACGTAGAAGTAATGTAGCGCTAACGCTACGCGGCAGTAGCGCAGGAGGGANGTTTCGTCGCGCTGCTACTCTTACGTCGCGCATAACGTAAAAGTGATGTAGCGCTAACGCTACGTTTCGTCGCGCTGCTACTCTTACGTCGCGCATAACGTAGAAGTGATGTAGCGCTAACGCTACGTTTCGTCGCGCTGCTACTCTTACGTCGCACATAACGTAGAAGTGTTGTAGTGCTACCGCTACATTACGTCACGATGCTACTACTACGTCGCGCTGCTACTCTAACGTCGCGCACAACGTAGAAGTAATGTAGTGCTACCGCTACATTACGTCACGATGCTACTACTACGTGGCGCTGCTACTCTTACGTCGCTCATAACGTAAAAGTGATGTAGCGCTAACGCTACGCGGCAGTAGCGCAGGAGGGAGATGCAGGAGGTTGCATTCCGCAGGTATTACAGCTCTACCCATGCGGGTGCCCTCGGGCTCAGATGCCCAGTTGCCTAAGTAATCAGAGGCTCAGTTGCTGAAGTGCTCAGGGGTTCAGATGCCCAGATGCTTAAGTCATCAGGTGCCCAGGAGTTGAGATGCCCACCAGCTCAGATGCCCACCAGCTCAGATGCCTAAATCATCAGGTGCCCAGGGCCTGTGATGCCTAGGGGTATCTGACCAGATGCCCAAATAATCAGGTTCCTGCGAGCTCATATGTCCAGATGCTGTAGTAATCAGGTGTCCCAGGTGCCTAATTCATCAGGTGTCCCAGGTGCCCAAGTCATCAGGTGCCTCAGGGGTTCAGATGCCCAGATGCTTAAGTCATCATGTGGCCCAGGTGCCTACGTAATCAAGTGGCCCAGGTGCCCAAGTCATCAGGTGCCGCAGGGCTCAGATGCCCAGCTGCCCAGGTGTTCAGGGCTTCCGCATTACGTTATGCGGCATTCGTCGCGCGACAAAAACTTGCCTTGCCTCTACAGGCCCACGCGCTACACAGCGCTGCCCCAATTACAGCATGCCACGAATACGTGCGGTCAACACTCGCGGCTGAATATTTTGACGCGCGCTTCCGTTCGTCCATTCTTAACAAACAAAGCAATTTATTCAGCTGAAGTTTAAAGCAAATCTTGTCGCGCGTTTCCGTTCGCCCATTCTTAACAAACAAAGCTAATTATTTAGCTGAAATTTAACGTAAATCTTTTCGCGCGCTTCCGTTCGCCCATTTTAAGAAACAAAGCAAATTATTCAGCTGAAGTTTAAAGCAAATCTTGTCGCGCGCTTCCGTTCGCCCATTCTTAACAAACTAAGTAAATTATTCAGCTGAAGTTTAATGCAAATCATATGACGGACCATAAATGATCTCTTTGCTCGTTAAATCCCTTGGATATAGCCGAGTATATCCATTCATATGTACTTATATCATTAGTCTGCTTAATTAAGTCGCTATATACTTTACCAAGAATTTTAAAAGGAATGAGAACGCTTAGTAAATTTTGAACTGATGTTGGAGTTGGTCTAAACTCTAAACGGTGTCATTGATGATATGGTGAAATTGACGGGTGTTTTCTTTGGTTTAAATCCTTGCTACATGTATACATAAACTGTATATATATAGCTATCCTTCATAAATGTCCTATGTGCATATCCTTGCATATTCGTCCTGACTCGACCGACATAGACAAAACAACGGTCTCCGCCCGGCCGGCCGTTAGATGGCCACTCTTGCATGATTGTTCCCCAGATCTCCGTGTGTGCGTATCTTTAATGCGTATGAATTGTACGCTTACCAGTTAGTATGCGTATAAATTATACGCTTACCAGTTAGTGTTTATATAAATTATACGCTTACCAGTTAGTGTTTATATAAATTATACGCTTACCAGTTAGTATGCGTATAAATTATACGCTTACAAATCAGTATGCATATAAATTATACCAGCCCTTAGACTAACGCTTGCCAAGCTATCGTAATGAACGCGCAGTGACTGCTGTGTAAAGAGCGGACTGCTACGTCCGAAACACTTAAGCGCTTCCGCGTATAGTGTATTTACATTACATATACACTATATATAGTACATATAGTGTATAGTACTTATATACTATATATAATATACATATACACTATATATAGGTATATGTATCTACACTATACATGTACCTATATAGTGTATATACATAGTAAGTAAATCGTGGATACGTGTGATACATAGTAAGTTTATCGTGGATACGTGTGATACATAGTAAGTGTATCGTTGATACGTGTGGTACATAGTAAGTGTATCGTGGATACGTGTATTACATAGTAAGTGTATCGTGGATACGTGTGATACATGGTAAGTGTATCTTGGATACGTGTGACACATAGTAAGTGTATCGTGTATACGTGTGATACATAGTAAGTGTATCGTGGATACGTGTGAAACATAGTAAGTGTATCGTGGATACGTGTGATACATAGTAAGTTTATCGTGGATACGTGTGATACATAGTAAGTTTATCGTGGATACGTGTGATACATAGTGAGTGTATCGTGGATACGTGTAATACCTGTCTCTTATACACATCTAGATGTGTATAAGAGACAGATGTATCACACGTATCCACGATACCCTTACTAGCTATGTATCAAACGTATCCACGATACACTTACTATGTATCACACGTATCCACGATACACTTACTATGTATTACACGTATCCACGATACACTCACTATGTATCACACGTATCCACGATACACTTACTATGTATCACGCGTATCAACGATACCCTTACTATGTATCACGCGTATCAACGATACACTTACTATGTATCACACGTATCCACGATACACTTACTATGTATCACACGTATTCACGATACACTCACTATGTATCACACGTATCCACGATACACCTGTCTCTTATACACATCTAGATGTGTATAAGAGACAGTAGTAAGGGTATCGTTGATACGCGTGATACATAGTAAGTGTATCGTTGATACGCGTGATACATAGTAAGTGTATCGTTGATACGCGTGATACATAGTAAGTGTATCGTGGATACGTTTGATACATAGTAAGTGTATCGTGGATACGTTTGATACATAGCTAGTAAGGGTATCGTGGATACGCGTGATACATAGTAAGGGTATCGTGGATACGTGTGATACATAGCAAGGGTATCGTGGATACGTGTGATGCATTGTAAGTGTATCGTGGATACGCGTGATACATAGTAAGTGTATCGTGGATACGTGTGATACATAGTAAGTGTATCGTTGATACGTGTGATACATAGTAAGGGTATCGTGGATACGTGTGATACATAGCAAGGGTATCGTGGATACGTGTGATGCATTGTAAGGGTAGCGTGGATACGCGTGATACATAGTAAGTGTATCGTGGATACGTGTGATACATAGTAAG
>NW_025932383.1:38261-38958 GCF_000764305.2 Hyalella azteca
TGAAGGCGTTCATACTCGGAGCGTCAACGATGCTATCAGGGAGGCTGTTCCACATGTCGGTGACTCGAAGCGAGAAGAAATGTTGTCGCATGGATGTGTTACAACGCAGTTTTTTTAGTTTATAGCCGTGGCCCCTGGTGTTGGTTCTTGTTTCAAATTCTAGTAATCCTTCTGGGACATTGTTTAAACCATGAGTTTACTTGTAACATACTTGTAACATGGTTAGTAGTACCATGAGTAAAATGACATAGTACATACAAATGGTATCGTATATACGGTTCAAAATCGAAACAAAATTAATTCCAGAAAATCTTCAACGTCCTGACAAATCCGGTGTCGTACGAAGTGCTGCAGGAGACTCGTCCTTGATGATGAGAGCCTCCGCTATCAGTGATACATAGTGAGTGTATCGTGAATACGTGTGATACATAGTAAGTGTATCGTGGTTTATCAAATTTATAAACGGCGCACAACCGTGTTACAATATTCGTTCTCAAGTAGGTGAAGAGTTTCACAACACTTGACTTGAAAAATGAAATTTGGAAATAGAATAGAATATAATAGAATAGAAGTGTCGGCACTGAAGAAATAGGCCGATGGCCTGTTGCCGATTCTTATACTTTTCGTGACTTGATTCACAAGGAATCCGGCCTTTGGAACCCGATCTTTCCATAACTGACGATTGATTGAGATAGTT
>NW_025932384.1:0-981 GCF_000764305.2 Hyalella azteca
AACATAATTTTTGCTTATTACCATCACAAATGATAATATTCTCACAAGGAACCGAAAAAAAATTCAGAAAATAATTCTCGTCATTAATGGGTTAAAGCAGGTTTCTTTGAAGACCAGAAAATTTGTTTCATTGATAATTTTGTTATCAGTTTTTACTATATATTAAACAATATTTTTTGCTTGCACTGGTAAATCAAAATCAGAGGACTGATGGACATTTTTACTTCATTAACATTTCCCCATATAAGGGAGAAGTCTACAACCTTTTCTATTGCAGGAAACTTAATAGTCTACATAGGTCTCTTGGAAAACCCTTTTTTTTTGCAGGGTTTATTGTTCATTACAAGATTCTCTATTTTATTTTTTTTTACAATAGAAAATTTTTGTATAACAGAAAATTTTCAGTAGTTTTTTTGTATAACAGAAAATTTTCTGTAGCTCAATTTTATTAATAGTTACGCTTATGATGTGTTTGTAATTCATGGGTTGAAGGATTTGAATTAAAGAAATCAAAATATCTATAGGTACCCTGACTTTGTATTTACCAGTGCAAACAAAAAAATATATATATAGATATATTTCTACTCTTCGGATTATAATTACTTCATACCTAAAGACCTTTGTAAAATTGTAAAAAAGTAAAAGAAAATTGATGTGGCAGGAACAAACCTTGTAGAAAGGTACAATTACATAACCAGACACAATTTTGTCAGGATTTCTAACCTCTGTCTGGTAATGTTACCAATCCTGTCAGGCTATTGACCAATTCTCAAACATATAATTAATTTAAATTGAATTAATTAATTAATTTAATTATTTAAATTAATTTAAAGTGAATTTTTTACTTGCAAAGTATTAATTCAGTCTAGCCTCAAACATTAATGCAAGATTGTTGGACATTAACTGTTTTTGAGCAACTCAAAAATTACAAAACGTGGCTTTATATAAGGTATCAAAACAAATATATAAACAAGTTAATAC
>NW_025932385.1:0-365 GCF_000764305.2 Hyalella azteca
CATGCTGACGTCATCACTGATGTATAACATGCCATGCTGACGTCATCACTGATGTATAACATGCCGTGCTGACGTCATCACTGAAGCACTTGTCATGCTGACGTCACCACCTTCGCTGACGTCGTAATTGGTCAATTGGCCCTTGCAGGCTGACAAGTTGCCCTCGTGCGGCGAGGGAAGGACGCCGGCGGCGCTGCAAATCCCTCATAAAATATCCCTCCCGAATAAATCCCTCATAAAATATCCCTCTCGAATAAATCCCTCATAAAATATCCCTCTCGAATAAATCCCTCATAAAATATCCCTCTCGAATAAATCCCTCATAAAATATCCCTCTCGAATAAATCCCTCATAAAATATCCCTC